>NC_086444.1:977626742-977926742 GCF_028390025.1 Pseudophryne corroboree | reverse complement strand
AATGGTGTGGGGTGGCATTTCTTTGGGGGGCCGCACAGCCCTCCATGTGCTCGCCAAAGGTAGCCTGACTGCCATTAGGTACCAATATGAGATCCTCAGACCCCTTGTGAGACCATATGCTGGTGCGGTTGGCCCTGGGTTCCTCCTAATGCAAGACAATGCTAGACCTCATGTGGCTGGAGTGTGTCAGCAGTTCCTGCAAGACGAAGGCATTGATGCTATGGACTGGCCCGCCCGTTCCCCAGACCTGAATCCAATTGAGCACATCTGCGACATCATGTCTCGCTACATCCACCAACGCCAGGTTGCACCACAGACTGTCCAGGAGTTGGCGGATGCTTTAGTCCAGGTCTGGGAGGAGATCCCTCATCAGGAGCATGCCCAGGCGTTGCAGGGAGGTCATACAGGCACATGGAGGCCACTCACACTACTGAGCCTCATTTTGACTTGTTTTAAGGACATTACATCAAAGTTGGATCAGCCTGTAGTGTGTTTTTCCACTTTAATTTTGAGTGTGACTCCAAATCCAGACCTCCATGGGTTAATAAATTTGATTTCCATTGATAATTTTTGTGTGATTTTGTTGTCAGCACATTCAACTATTTAAAGAACAAAGTATTTAATAAGAATATTTCATTCATTCAGATCTAGGATGTGTTATTTTAGTGTTCCCTTTATTTTTTTGAGCAGTGTATATATAGCAGAGCCGTAACTAGACTGCTTGGTGTCCTGTGCCAGAAATAGAATTGGCGCACCCCCTCACCCCAATTTTTCTCTCGTGGGGAAGGGGCATGCATGTCCAGATTAATCCCAGAGAAAGCTCATGCGATTGTGCACATTCACACTATATATATATATATATATATATATATATATATATATATATATATATATATGTTGCGTAGAGTCCACTCAGGTCCTTATTATAGCTTTCAAAGCAAGCTCTTTGTCCTTAATATAGATGTTTAGTGCTGCCTTCTCTGGTTTGAACCTAACACAATTTCATCGGACACATGTAAAAGACAGAAAGTGAAGGGCGCGCCAGCTGAGTATAAAAGTATCAATGATTTAAAGACAAAGTAAAAGGTTCACATATATCTAAAAAAAATCATCAGCCTCGGTTTTCGTCGTTAGACTTCATCAGGGGTGGGACAAAGTCTAACGACGAAACCGGTTGGGCGCGGCCTGTAGACTGAAGCTGAGACACGTCATACTCTGTGTCCGTGGAGAGTGGAGATCTGAGGCTGGGAAACGCTTTAATACACTGCAGACAAGCGTTCTGCTAGCGAGAGACTTGGAGCCGGAGCCGCCGCTGCTACCAGCCGTACAGCGTTTACACTGTGAGCCATCCGGAGATATGATTTCTTTCTTAGATGTATGTGAACCTTTTACTTTGTCATTAAATCATTGATACTTTCTCTTACATCCTAGTGGATACTGGGGTCTTGTACTTTAGTACCATGGGGTATAGATCGGATCCACTGGGGCCTGGCACTTTAAAACCTTTTAGTGTGTGTATGTGTGTGCTGGCTCCTCCCCTCTATGCCCCTCCTACCAGACTCTGTTTAGAAAAATGTGCCCAAGGAGCCGGGTGCACTTCTCTTGAGCTCCAGAGATTTTTTTTCTTTTAATTTAGTTTATTATTTTCAAGTAACTCTGGTTGGCAACCAGACTACCTGCTTCATGGGACTTAGAGGGGGGACCGAACCAACCTCCTGAGGGTTAATGGTTCATAATCCCAGCTGACAGGACACTGAGCTCCTGAGGTGCTGATCACACATCGTTAGTATCTGTGTCCACTCCAGCAGCTAGCCTCCACCCTCTAACAGATGCCGAAGATCGTCAGGTGCGGTGAGTGTTACACCGGGGACCCGGTTAGCAGGTCCCCGGTGCAGTTTTGGCGGCAAGTCGTGTGGTGGTCACAGGCCCAGAGCTGCGGTGCCCGCCGCGGACAAACTGGCAAAGGGCAGATGGCCCTCAGTGCTCACTGTCCCAAAAAGGATTTGTGTGTACTGTCTGCATATTCTGATGTATTTCTAACATAGCCAGTATAAACTGTTGATCAGGGACCGCAAGCCATTACATGGGGCGGGGCTTCCCGGAGCGGGACCTGAGACAGGAAGGCGCCATTTCCTGCTGCTGCGGAACAAGGCTGCATACACACTGCTCCTCCAGAGACCCATGCTGCTACAGGACTGTACTGGTACCAGGGGGTCATAGACAGGGGGGAGCACGCCAGCGGTAGCGCCGCTGCACTACTATCAGGTCATACACTTAGTTATACTTTGTACTGCTGTGTTTTCTGTGTGCTGATGTCCGCTCCTCGGTGTCACTCCAGGGGCTCTCTAGGGTCTGTGTGGAGGTGTATGGTCAGTGGGCTGCGCTGTTTTACATTTGTGAAGGATGTCTGTGGACATGGTAATGTGTGCTGCTTGTAACTTAACCCTGTCTTCAGCGGGGTCACTCATGTGTGAACAATGTTTCTTATCTACACAAGGACACAGTTCACAGGCACCTGACTGGCTGGATAGCTTTAAAAGCATGATTCAGAATGTTAATTCAGAATTAGCTGCAGCTAAAAAAGAGAGACAGGTGTTGAAACATTCTATTGATTGTGTGGCCAAGGCAGCAGATACCAAGAAGGCTTCTTAGCTCCATCTTGTGGTTTCACATAAATGCTCACTGCCACAGGTGCTCCAGTCTGATTCTGATCAGTAGATAATGATGATGATATGGACGAGGACAGCTCTCTGTCCCCAGGGGGTGGAGGCCCTCGTCTTTGCTGTGAGAAAGGCTCTTCACATACTGGATCAGGAGTCAGAGCTGGGTGAGGAGTTGTATTTTAACGTTAGACCAAAGACCTCAGCAGCTTTTCCTGTGTCTAAAGAGTTAAACTCCCTGGCCAGGGAAGCATGGTTAAACCCTGATAAAAAATTTTTTTAAATTCCTCAGAGGTTTTTTCTATTTTTCCCCTCACTGATGAGGACAGGAAGGTATGGGAAAACCCCCCATCAGTCAATACGTCTGTGTCCATAATGTCTAAGAAATTGGTACTGCTGGTTCCAGGGGCTATATCCCTAAAATAGCCAGCTGACCGTAAAATTGAGACCACGCTCAAGGCAATCTATAAGGCGGAAGGCGCTGCACAACGCCCCACAATTGTTTGTGGGTGGATTTTCAGGGCGATAGTCAAGTGGTCTGATAACGTTATTGGCGGTTTAGACACTTTGCCCTGGGATGAGGTCGTTACTCTGCTGCAACATATACAGGATGCTGCAAATTTTATGAGCGAGGCTATTAAGGAGTTGTGTAAGATTAATGGCCGCACTACTGCTATGACTGTTTCAGCGCGCAGAGCTCTGTGGTTACGTCAGTGGTCAGCAGACGCTGATTCCTAAAAGGGTGTAGAAAATCTTCCCTTTACAGGTGATGCCTTGTTTGGAGATTAATTAAATAAATGGATCTCCCAAGCAATGGCAGGTATGTCTACCTATCTGCGGTCTGCTACGCAACCTGCTAGACATTCTTACACAGGACCCTCCTTGCAGTCCTTTCGTGTGGCAAGGTTCAGAGGCAGGGGCCGAGGGGTCTCCACCACTTCCAGAGGATCTTGTGGTAAGTCCCGTAAACCTGCAACTGCTGTCTCCCTGGACCAGACCACCAGATCCCCTACCGCTAAGCCTTCCGCATGACTGTTGGCCCCAGCAGCAAGGTGACTTTCAGGTATTTGCTTGTCTTCAACACTTCGCCCACATGTGGGCAGAGTCCTGCCAGGATCCTTGGGTGAGGGACCTCATTTCCCAAGGATACCGGCTGGAATTTCAAAAGCCCCCTACTCACAGATTTTTCTAGTCGGGTTTACCAGCTTTACCCGCAGCAAAATTTACCTTGCAAGAGGCTATTCAAAAACTTTTGCAGACAGGGGTGGTGGTTCCAGTACCTCCTCCATTACACAACAGGGGTTTTTACTCCAGTCTTTTTGTCGTTCCCAAACCAGACGGTTCTGTGCACCCCATCTTGAACCTGAAGTATCTGAACCTGTATCTGTGGGTGTTCAAATTCAAGATGGAGTCCCTGCGGGTGATGGTGTCTCTAGACGTCAAGGATGCTTACCTACACATTCCCACGTGGCCCCCTCATCAGGCTTACCTCAGGTTCACCATATTGGACGACCATTTCCAATTTCAGGCCTTACCCTTCGGATTATCCACAGCTCCGAGGGTCTTCACCAAGGTCATGGCGGAAATTATGCTGTAACTGCGCATGATGGGAGTAAACATAGTCCCCTACTTGGACGATCTCCTGATAAAGGCTGTGTCCAGGGAACGTCTGCTGCACAGCATCGATCTGACGATTCGCCTGCTTACGGTTCATGGGTGGATCCTAAATTTTCAGAAATCTCACCTGGAACCGACCCAACGTCTTTAGTTCCTGGGAATAATACTGGATGCAGTGTTTTAAAAGTTGTTTCTCCCGATGGACAAGGCCTTGACTATCCAGGCTATGGGTCGCTTGGTGCTCCGGCCTCGCAGGGTATCCATACATCTTTGCATCTGATTACTGGGCAAGATGGTGGCTGCTTACAAGGCAATCCAATAAAGCAGATTTCATGCCCGAACATTTCAGCTGGATCTGCTGGACAAATGGTCAGGGTCTCACCTTCACATGCATCAGGAAGTGACCTTATATCCAAGTGCCCGGATTTCCCTATTATGGTGGCTACAGGTTCCTCACCTAGTAGAGGGCAGGAGTTTCAATATCCACTCGTGGATTCTACTGACAACAGATGCCAGCCTCCGGGGTTGGGGGTTGTGACCCAAGGGGCCCAGTTCCAGGGGATATGGTCGAGACAGGAATTGGCTCTGCTGATTAACATCCTGGAACTCAGGGCAATTTTCAATGCTCTTCTACAGGCTTCTCATCTCATGAAGGTTCAGGCGCTCCAGGTTCAGTCGGACAATGCCACGGCGGTGGCGTACATAAACAGACAAGGGGAAACAAAAAGCAGAGCGGCAATGCGAGAGGTGTCAAAGATCCTCCTCTGGGCAGAGGAAAACGCAAGGGCCATCTCAGCCATATTCATTCCAGGAGTGGACAACTGGGAAGCAGACTTCCTCAGCAGGCACGGCCTCCATCCAGGGGAATGGGGCCTACATCCCCAGGTTTTTCAACAGTTAATTCACCGGTGGGGCTGTCCGCAGATAGATCTGATGGCTTCTCGACTCAACAAGAAGCTATGCCGTTACTGTTCCAGAACGAGGGATACGCAGGCTGTTGCAGTGGATGTGCTGACGACTCCATGGATGTACCAGTTTGTTTACCTGTTCCCTCCTCTACCGCTAATCCCAAGGGTTCTCAAAAGACTAAAAAGGGAAAGCGTTCAAGCAATTATAATTGCACCGGATTGGCCTTGACGGGCGTGGTACTCGAACCTCCTAACCATGGCTCTGGAGGATCCCTGGCCTCTGCCGCTCCAAAATGAACTTCTTCAGTAAGGTCCGTTCACCCCACGTACAGTGATTACCTCACACAAAATGAAGAATCACATAAATTACACACACCTATGGTAAAGGTGAACCCCTAAAAGGTACGCCTGACATTCACCCCTTAGGGGTCCTCTGAGATAGAGTATACCATTTAGGAGGGTATACTACATAAATGGTGGTCTGCAGGACACACCTGATAGTGACTTTTGAACTATATCAATAAATTACAAAACTTACTTTTACTGCACCCCTGGCTATCATTGGTCATTCATTTGACATTACACATCACCACCTCTGATCAAACACTCATTTCCCCCGTGGTAGGCCCCTTATTCCCTTGTCCTTACCCACACACACCCTCCCATCTGAGTGCGCTGACCATACCCATTTGACAATACAGTGGGAGGCCGGACACCTCCAGGTTTAGCAGCACCACCTTTTCCTTACTTTTCCCCAATAGTGAGCGCAGTCTCCGATCTTCTCCATTGGTACCATTCATCTATCCAGACTTACAGCAGCTGCGTTTGACGGCTTGGAAGTTGAGAGGGAAATTCTAGCTAGAAAGGGTCTTCCCTCCCGGATAATTTCCACCATGGTCCAGGCCAGGAAGATGGTTACGTCAAAACATTATCATTGTATCTGGAAAAAAGTATGTTTCCTGGTGTGAAGGTAGAAAGGTTTCTCCCATTGAATTTAGAATTGGTAATTTTCTACTTTTCCTGCAAGCAGGAGTGGATATGGGCCTACGGTTAGGCTCCATCAAAGTCCAGATTTCTGCGCTCTCTATTTTCTTCCAGACACAACTTGTCATGTTGCCAGAAGTACAGGCTTTCCTAAAGGGAGTTCTTCACATGCAACCACCCTTTGTGCCTCCCACGGCTCCGTGGGACCTCAATGTGGTTCTGTCCTTTCTCCAATCGGACTGGTTTGAACCCTTACATAGGGTGGAGTTAAAATTTCTCACCTGGAAATGGTGATGTTATTAGCATTGGCGTCTGTCAGACGTGTCTCTGAATTGGGGGCCTTATCCTGTAAGAGCCCTTATTTGATATTTCATGCAGACAGGGCGGAACTTAGGACCCGTCCTCAGTTTTTGCCGAAAGTGGTGTCAGCTTTTCATGTGAATCAACCTATTGTGGTTCCAGTGTTGTCTGACGCTTCCATTGGTCCTGAGTCCTTGGATGTGATCAGGGCTCTGAAGATTTATGTCAAAAGGACGGCCCGTCATTGGAAATCTGACTCACTGTTTGTCCTTTACGATGCCTCCAAGATTGGTCGACCGGCTTCTACGCAATCTATTGCTTGCTGGCTCAGGTTGACCATTCAACAGATACAAACAAGTGAGGTTAGGCTCTCAGCGCTGATCCCAACATTAGAGATAGAAATAAATTTTAAAAGGTCACAAACACCGTTTTTAGGGGTTGTTTCAGGGGTTTCCCATAAGTGTCTCTCTCCTCTCTTATAGACTGACACTTACTTTTTAACCCCTTGAAGCGTTCATCAAAAGGTTTCTTTTTAAACGTCCCTGGTTTCTTCAGTTACGTTCCCAGGGACGTTTAAAAAGAAACCTTTTGATGAACGCTTCAAGGGGTTAAAAAGTAAGTGTCAGTCTATAAGAGAGGAGAGAGACACTTATGGGAAACCCCTGAAACAACCCCTAAAAACGGTGTTTGTGACCTTTTAAAATGTATTTCTATCTCTAATGTTGGGATCAGCGCTGAGAGCCTAACCTCACTTGTTTGTATGTATTGGTAATTGGTGCAGGTGTACACCACGAGGGAAGGACCAGCTGCTAATCTAGAAGGCGCAGTATAAGAGAATAAAACGTTTTTGTTTGACCATTCAACAGGCCTATACTTCGGCGGCACTGCCCTTGCCGACGTCTGTTCAGTCTCACTCAATGAGGTTGGTGGCGTCTTCCTGGGTGGCTGCCCGGGATGTATCAGCCCTTCAATTGTGCCGAGCTGCAACATGGTCTGGTTCGAACACGTTTGTTAAATTCTATGGGTTCGATACCTTGGCCATGGATGACCTTCAGTTTGGTCAGGCGGTTTTACAAGAGTCTCAGCACTGTCCCACCCGTCTTGGAGCTTTGGGACTTCCCCATGGTACTAAAGTACAAGACCCCAGTGTCCACTAGGACGTAAGAGAAAATAGGAATTTGATACCTACTGGTAATTCCTTTTCTCGTAGCCCGTAGTGGATACTGGGCGCCTGCCTCAGTGCTTCAATTCCTGCTTACCTGAGTAAGTATTTGGTTGGCCACGGTTGCGGTCCCTTATGTTGTTGGGATGGCTGTGCTACCCTGGTTAGGTTGGTGTTGCTATCCTCTGTTCTGGTTAGTGCCCTCCTTTCGTTTCTGGTTGTGTGTTGGCTTGTTGCCTCACCACTGTTGTATTGTTCTTCTCTCATGTTATGTCTGTCTCCTCGAGCAGTCTGGTAGGAAGGGCATAGAGGGGAGGAGCCAGCACACACACACACACACTAAAAGGTTTTTAGTGGGCACAAATCCTCTATACCACATTCGTGCACTTAACTTGAGAGCTCACTGTTATTCGGTTACAATACTATAAACATTATATGAAGCTACTGGTACTTTGTAGAAAAATTATCAGCATTGCAATTGAGCAGATCTATGTAGTGTGCAGCCACACATCCAATTTCTTGTAGCCACACACTACATAGATCTGTTCAGCTGCATTGCTGATCATTTATTTCACAAAGTACAAGGTAAGCTTCAAATAGTTAGAATTCTCTAGCTAAGAATTATCTACCTCTATGCAAGGACAGATAGCTTAAAGGAAAGAATGTCTGACTGCAATGCCACTGGCAATGGGTTCAAATCCCAGGTGTGTCAGCATCTTGAAATGTAATAAATGACAGATAACTGAATAACAAAGAAATATCAAGTTGGGTTCATAACTGTTGTATAGGTATTAGCAACAGAAGGCATCAGGGTAGGAGACAGGGGTGGTCAGGAGATACTGGGCTCCAAAAAGGGGGAAAGCTACAAGTAAAAGTAATTAAAACATAATTGACAAGTGCTGCCAACAGCGCCCCCTACCCTGCAGCACTATGTGTAGTGCCCCCTGCGCACACACCTAGTTACAGCCTAGATAGATAGATAGATTAGATTAGATATATATCTAACTGTAAGGGTTGTGTCTGTACATAGCATTTCTTTTTTTTTGGGGGGGGGGGGGGGGGGAATATACTACTAGGGACTGTTTATGAACTATGGAGACGAAAGAGAAAATTTCTGAATTTTTGTCTGTGTTAACACCGGCATCACACATAAACTACTGGATTAATTTGGATGGCGTTTTCACTCTTGTATAGCTTAGTGACCTAGAAAGAAACAGGTACAGTATGTTTGATCTTGATGTGACATCAGGGAGAGGAGCAATAAAGGAGAAACCAAACGCTTGACACTAGAACTGAAAATTGATGTTCCTATCATGCTTCTGTGTACTTGACTCTGCCCATGTAATACAATGGAACCTGACTTAAAGTGACTGCTCTGCAGAGAAACCTAATTGAGGCAGAGATTCTAATAGGATGTGGCGCAGGTGAGACTGTGTTTATACCACGTATGCTCCTTATCCCCAACAATTTTCCTAATTAATTGAAGCGCCTGCAGTTTCCTGTAAGTGCCTGCTTCACTATGAGGATCAGTAGGTTGCAGGGGCAAACGTTCAGGGCTGCAGGTGTAGATCTCAGGACCAGATGCTTCTCCAATGGGTAGTTTTACGTGGCTTGCTCATGAGTTAGTAGCCCCAAGCATCGTTTTGTGGTAATCCTTGAAGGAAAAACTGCAAATATTGTTTACAAACAAATTTTGTGATCAATGTGTACAATATAAAATATACATCACAATATTAGATGGCACTACTGTCTTTGTAAAATTAGTTACACTGAGCACAAACAGACATCCATGCGAGCGAAGTCGCAGTTAAAAACACTAGTACTAACTCCGCTTGGCTAAATGATAAACATTTTAAGTGACTTTATTACCATTTTACTGTATGTAATGGTTTCTGTTTATCTAAAATTAATCCCCAAATTTTATATATATATATATATATATATACAGTCTATATCTATATCATATTTAAGCAAGGCCATAATCTATGAAACATTGTGAATTTAAAGTTTCTAAGGTAAGTGACTGTTCTTTGCAATTTTTTTGCTTGGGTGCTCAAGACACTGCCACTAACTGCTTAGGTACAGTACATCTGCAATCGCAATTTATTGTTTCACAGATACTGAGATTTTTTTCTCTGATGTATTGCTTTTACAATCCATCTGACTTTGCCCATGCATTAGATATTTTTCAATGATTTTCAGATCTGCCAATCTTGAAAGACTCATCAGTTTACTAGAAACAATCTGCAGGTCTGATGATTGTTACCCATACACCAGCAATCCACAGTCCCAATTGATCTGTGAAATTAAACATGTTGAAAAAACTATTTTAACAATCCCAAACAATTTGTGGCTGAAAATCTGCGATCTGTTAACCCCATATATTGCAGATTTATTTGTACAATCGTCTGCAAATTGGCAAACTGCACCAATCGATTGCTGATGTATGGACCCCTTAACTGCCAGTCCTCTGCGGAATCAGTGACACTACTTATTAAATGTTGCCCTGCCTGAGATAATACTGCATCGCTGATTGTTCAGGTCAGTCTGTTTTCTAGAATTCATGAGCATCAAAATGGAAATACAGGTTAAGTATCCCATATCCAAATATTCCGAAATATGGAATATTCCGAAATACGGCATTTTTGCAGTGAGACTGAGATATTAAAACCTTTGTTTTCTGATGGCTCAATGTACACAGACTTTGTTTAATACACAAAGTTATTAAAAATATAGTATTAAATGACCTTCTGGCTGTGTGTATAAGGTGTATATGAAACATAAATGAATTGTGTGAATGTACACACACAACGTTATTAAAAATATTGGCTGAAATTACCTTCAGGCTGTGTGTATAAGGTGTATATGAAATATAAATGCATTCACTGCTTAGACTTGGGTCCCATCGCCATGATATCTCATTATAGTATGCAATTATTCCAAAATACGGAAAAATCCGATATCCAAAATACTTCTGGTCCCAAGCATTTTGGATACGTGATACTCAACCTGTATTCCAGAGAGCATTATGCGGAATAGGATTGTGTTTTGTCTTGTTGTGTAGTTCAACCTACACAGAGATCTCTTTTAATTAAAGCAAAACGTATCACAGAATATTTTCGTATGAGATCAAGTGGCCAGGGCCTGACAAGGTTGCAGAAGTAACAGGTGATATGAGCATCATCTCCAGGATGTATATTCATAGAAAACACAGGAAAGTGAGTCATATCAGGAATGGAATTGTATGAGGTTTATGTACCGTAGCGCCCTTACAGGGCAATAAAAAAAGAAATGGAGGTGGCCTCTAATGCCAAGTATTGACGATATCACTCGGCCTTTATCACCTCGAACAAGTTGCTGCATATTATCTGCAACTGGCAGCAAATCTGTGTTTGTATATGAGTGGCACATTGAATCACTACAAAGCAAATGTTATCACAGTGTGTAGTATAAGGTCATTAATAGTGTGGCGCTGGAAAACTGAATGATTGCTGGAAATGGCTCTTGTCTGCCCTTTAACAAGGACACACCTTTAATTGGCATTGTATAGACGACAATTTAGAGGTATGATTCCTTCTACATTGCTTATTTGCATCTCACTGCCATGGGTAAAAAATGGGAGCTGTCTGTTTGCACAGTCACAAAGCATGCTTTGCATGGCGTCTTACTATCAGAAGATGTCGTGTGCTTTTCTGAAAATGCTGTTTGATCAGGTTAAAAAAAATGACTTGCGCTTTTCAAATAGAGTAAAAAGTATATAGACAGAGTAATTAGTGGTTTTAAAGGAAGAAAGTGTTCCTTCACTATGATGCACTTTATACAATTAAAGTGAAATGATTGTATAATGTGGTTTGAAGCACCATGCTTGACATTTGAAAAGGGGCTCAGAACTGTAGTATATTGAAAAAACACCACTGCGGTAAACTGAGAGAATTATTAAATTCCTAAATATTTTTTGCTTAAAAGTAACTGTCCATGATTGTGTAGCAAACATTTATTGTTAATACAATCTGGATTAAGTGGTTTTCTTTGTTTTATCAGTCAAACAAGTGTAAACATAAAATCTAAAACTGCATATTTTTTGAGCAGTGTCCGCCTAATACGGCCCATGTGTGTGCGAAGAATGATCTCAATCGCATAGTGAATCACTGAAAGAAATCTGGACCCTTTGTCCGTCCCTATAACACCATGAAATACAATTGTGGTCCTGGGCCTGTACATTTGCAGCTCCTCAGTCCCACAGTCCTTCAGTGATATGTTAATCAGTCTACAGTATACCAGTACTTAACAGTTGCCCAGCAGAGCAGTCCGTCCTAAGGGCTCTCTATGTGACTAGTAAAATGGATTCCCCCTAAATTGTGTCATGTCAGCTGCAGTCTGAGTTTCTTTGCCACAGTCTTTAAGATGGTTATGGCTCTAAGAGATATATTCTTCAAGCCTTCTAACGAGTAGAGAAGTTGCTTACTAACCAATCAGTATCTACCTGTTATTTAATTGGATGTACTGTTATGGGCAGCTCTTCCCCACTTGTCAGCTTTTTAGAAAGCTTGGTACATCTAAAAAAAAAAAGTCTCTAGCCACCACAGTGATTTTAAGGTGGCGATACACTGGCTGATCCTGCCACCTGATACCCAACCAGCAGAATCAATGTGAAATGTGGCTAGGTTGGGCGAGATCTTATAGTTTGCAATTTGGTCTGATCACTTTCTCACCCAGATCTGTTAAAGCAGCAGAGAGATGACCACACACAAAGGCCTAGATTAAGTCATATTGCAACCTGTCTAATATGATTAGTATTGATCAGAACTTCTTTTTATTGGATCAGACGTTCTGATTGTGGAACCACACTTTGCTATATTCTATAGGCTAGCTATACTCCATGCGGTCCTCAGTGCACTTCTGATACAGATGATGGCAGCTCTACTCAGCATTGGAAATACATGTGGGTAGAAATAATTGTGACTGGTTGCTGGAAGAATAACTATGAAAATGCAGAAAGTTTCAGAAGCCAATTAATACACTGTGTGTTAGAAACGTATAAATATTTGCAGCAGATTGAGAAAATCAGACACCAGAAACCTGTTTGTGCACGTGAATTAACAATCCTGTCCTTTGTACTGATGTGCAATGTGAAGTGTTCTGGTTTGTTTCATGTGTTCCTTTATGTAGAATGTAAAATATACTAGCATCCCCTTTTATAATAAGTATCTGAAGTATTTTATATTCAATTCATAATTCTAACCACTTTGGTACTACCACCTAATTCATAGCTATTTTACTAATTAGGGACTGGGTCAGAGGTTCTCAATTGCGGTCCTCTAGGCACCCCAATGGTCCAGGCTTTAAGTATATCCATGCTTGGCCACAGGTGACTTAATTAGTACCTCAGTCAATTTGATTTAACCATCTGTGCTGAGCCTTGTATATAATTAAAACCTGGACCGTTGGGGTGCCTTGAGAACCACGTTTGAGAACCTCTGGACTAGTGTAATTAGAACTTTAGTAGATGCAGGGTCCTGTGAAAGGGACAACTTTAGTTGGTATACATAGATTAATGTGTGCAGGAAAAGAGGACATATATCATCATGTAAGTACTAATAGAGAGATTAAACTCCATAATCTTAAATGGACCTATTTACTTAATTTTGCACTAAAAAATTATCGTACATAATAATAACAACAACTGACAAGGGGTATGAGAAAAGAGAGTAAATGTAATGGGTACAAGCACTTAATAATCACACATTTAAGAGGGGATCAGTATTATTTGCCGATGGAAGGGATGGCAGCTGTCCATATACCAACAGTGGCATCCCGTCCATCAGAATCCCGACAACTCTGCATTAAGGCCCCTAACCCTCACCCTTTCCCTACCCTAACTCTCCCTTGGGGGTGCCTAACCCTAACCCTCCTCGGTGGTGCCTAAACCTTCCTGCTTGGTGCCTAACCCTAACCTTCCCTTCCCTGCAGCCTAAATCTAACCCTCCGTTGATTCCAGGGCCGGCTTCAGGCCTACTAGCACCCTGAGCGAGAAAATGTAAAAGCGCCCCCCCCCCTCCCCATGCGCGCGCCGAAGGCGCTCCCGGAAAAGTGGGCGTGGTCGCTGGAAAAGTGGGCGTGGCCTCGTAACTTCATATCATCAAACTATAAATATATTTTCACACAATTAGCAGCCTTACACATAGCCACAGTAGTGTTCCTTACACACAATGTCTCCAGTATAGTGCCAGATACACATAATGTGCAGTGCCAGATAGACATGACATGCCCCCCAGCAGTGCCAGCTACACATGACATGCCCCGCAGCAGTGCCAGCTAGACATGACATGCCCCGCATCAGTGCCAGCTACACATGACATGCCCCGCAGCAGTGCCAGCTAGACATGACATGCCCCGCAGCAGTGCCAGCTACACATGACATGCCCCCCAGCAGTGCCAGCTACACATGATAGTGTTCACTTTATAGGGCATGGTGCTGATCACAGGGAGGGCACATTTTTAAGTTAGGAGGGCAAAATGATGTACATTCTGCTTGTTGTTCCCATACCTATATGCCAAAGCATGGACAGTGCGCGCCGAAGGCGCGCAGCAAAAATTAAGGGGAGTTACTTTGTGGGGAAGGTACGTGGCCACATAATAGTGGCAATTTGC
Organism: Pseudophryne corroboree; assembly: GCF_028390025.1. Classification (NCBI taxonomy): domain Eukaryota; kingdom Metazoa; phylum Chordata; class Amphibia; order Anura; family Myobatrachidae; genus Pseudophryne; species Pseudophryne corroboree. The sequence goes on along the minus strand of NC_086444.1, from coordinate 977,912,460 downwards.
ATTACACCACACAGTAGTGCAGCTAATACACACTGCACCAGGTAGAACCTCCTATACACTTTGCGCCAGGCACAGCACTGAGACACATTGCACCAGGGAGAGCACTGAGACACATTGCCTAGCCACAGACGCCTAGCGGGAACACTACATGACATGCCCCCCAGCAGTGCCAGCTACACGTGACATGCTCCCCAGCAGTGCCAGCTACACGTGACATGCACCCCAGCAGTGCCAGCTACACGTGACATGCCCCCCCAGCAGTGCCAGCTACACGTGACATGCCCCCCCAGCAGTGCCAGCTACACGTGACATGCCCCCCCAGCAGTGCCAGCTACACGTGACATGCCCCCCCAGCAGTGCCAGCTACATAAATGGCCACACAGTGCCAGATATGCACCCACAGTTCAGATACATAAATGCCCCCAAAGTGCCAGATACATAAATGCCCCCACAGTGCAGATATGCCCCCCACAGTGCCAGATACATAAATGCCCCCACAGTGCCAGATACATAAGTGCCCACACAGTGCCAGATACATAAGTGCCCACACAGTGCCAGATACATAAGTGCCCACAGTGCCAGATATGTCCCCACAGTGCCAGATATAAAAATGCCCACACAGTGCCAGATATGTCCCCACAGTGCCAGATATAAAAATGCCCCCACAGGGCCAGATACATAAATGCCCCCAGTGCCAGATACATAAATGCCCCCAGTGCCAGATGCATAAGTGCCCACACAGTGCCAGATACATTATTGCCCCCCACAGTGTCAGATACATTAATGCCCCCCACAGTGCCAGATATGCCCCTGCAGTGCCAGATACATTAATGCCCCCACAGTGCCAGATACATTAATGCCCCCCACAGTGCCAGATACATTAATGCCCCCCACAGTGCCAGATACATTATTGCCCCCGTGCCAGATACATTAATGCCCCCAGTGCCAGATATGCCCCCACAGTGCCAGATACATTAATGCCCCCAGTCCCAGATATGCCCCCACAGTGATAGATACATTAATGCCCCCAGTGCCAGATATGCCCCCACAGTGCCAGATATTCCCCCACAGTGCCAGATACATTAATGCCCCCACAGTGCAGATATGCCCCCACAGTGCCAGATACATAAATGCCCCCACAGTGCAAGATACATAAACGCCCCCAGTGCCAGATAAATAAATGCCCCCAGTGCCAGATATGCTCCTACAGTGCCAGATAAATAAATGCCCCCACAGCGCCTGATAAATAAATGCCCCCACAGTGACTGATAAATAAATGCCCGCACAGTGCTAGATAAATGAATGCCCCCACAGTGCAGATATGACCCCACAGTGCAGCCCCCACATAATGCCATCCATAAATGCCCCCAATACCTGCTGCGCTGGGAGGGGGAGGAGTGCTGCTGTCTGAGGGAGCAGGGCGCAGGGCCGCGGGCGGTGTGGCGGCGGTGCGGGTGGTGTGCGCTATGTGCGCTGCGCTGGCGTCTGACGTCAGATGCCAGCGCCGCACAGCGCGTAAGCACACAATAGTTTAAGGCCGGGCAGCGCAGCACAGGGCCGGCCCCAGGAACGAAAATGGCGGCGCCCATTAAGGGTGGCGCCCCGCGCGGCCGCTCAATTCGAACGTGCCTGGAGCCGGCCCTGCTTGATGCCTAACCCTAACCTCCCCCTCTAAGTGCCTAAACCTAACCCTCCATCCCCCCGTCCCATCCCTAACCCTTCCGTCCCTGCTCCCTAACGCTAACCACCCTTCTCCTGCCTAAACCTAAACCCGCGCTGTGAGGACAATCTGGATGCTGGCTGTCGGTAATGTGACGCGGCATCCCGAGTGGAAATGGTATGTAGATGCCGGCATTGCATCCTCCTTCAGGATCCCGGCGTCGGTATACTGACCGCTGGGATCCCATCCGTCGGGAAACTAACTGCTTCCCGTTTAGACCAACAAATTGTTTCAATCACATTTTATATACTTAAGGTTAAAAAAAAGTTATAATATATAGGACACCCCCCAGAGTAAACCTGCAACTAGAGAGATCAGACTCAGAGGGCAATTCATTTAGCATCGATGATTGCGAGGTGCCAGACAAGACTTTGCAGTCACCAACATTGGACATCTTCCAGTCACAAAGTAGTGGTGTGCCAACAATTTTTCTGGCTCTTTACTGCCACCATCATCATAACATTTGTAAGGGTGTGTAGGAAATTGTGTGATGCATTATACCTTAATTCTCAGTAATGTGCACATTGCAGCCTTACATACCTGATAACTGAATTGCCCCCAGTAAATCTTTGTTAATTAAATTCCTGGCGATGTGCAGTTGGTGTAAGTGTGGCTTAGTGAAAATGTGTGATGGTGGCCACAATGTACTGAAGTAATAATCAAAACACTGACACCTCGTCACCATTGGTGCTAATTGAATTACCCCCTATGAGTGCTCACATGAGGAACTCTTCCTGTTCACATCACATTTATATTACTCCTTAGTACCTCTATTATCCCTCAGCAACGCTTCCATTCCTCCTTAGTACCTACACCATCCCTCAGCAACACTTCCATTACTCCTTAGTATCTCCACCATCCCTCAGCAACACTTCTATTACTCCTTAGTATCTCCACCATCCCTCAGCAACACTTCCTTTCCTTTTTAGTACCTTCACCATCCCTCAGAAACACTTCAGTCCTCTTTAGTATCTCCGCCATCCCTCAGCAACACTTCCATTCCTCCTTAGTACCGCCACCATCCGTCAGCAACACTCCATTCTTCCTTAGTACCTCCATCATCCCTCAGCAACATTTCCATTCCTCCTTAGTACCTCCATCATCCCTCAGCAACATTTCCATTCCTCCTTAGTACCTCCACCATCCCTCAGCAACACTTCCATTCTTCATCAGTACCTCCACCATCACTCAGCAATGCTTCCATTCCTCCTTAGTACCTCGTCATCACTCAGCAACACTTCCATTCCTTCTTAGTACCTCCACCATCCCTCAGCAACACTTCCATTCCTCCTTAGTACCTCCACCATTCTGCAGCAACACTTCCATTCCTCCTTAATACCTCCACCATCCCGCAGCAATACTTCCATTCCTGCTTAGTACCTCCACCATCCCACAGCAATACTTCCATTCCTCCTTAGTATCTCCGCCATCCCTCAGTAACACTTCCATTCCTCCTTAGTACTTCCACCATCCCTCAACAACAGTTCCATTCCTCCTTAGTACCTCTAGCATCCCACAGCAATACTACCATTTCTCCTTAGTACCTCCACCATCACTTAGCAACACGTCCAATGCTACTGAAGCCTGATACTGATTTTTATGGGATTCACAATATAGTAAAAACACTCTACAAAGATAATTCCTAGATACATGTAAAAGCAGCGGAATGCAAATATATTTTCCTAATTAATATTAAGCTGCATGATTTCGCTACTTCTGCACCAACCTTACAATCCCTCTGACATCACTCTCCCTGACTCCTAGTCTGTTCCCTATGTATAATTTTATACACACACACACACACACACACACACACACACACACACACACACACACACCAACACACTCTTATAAACTGTCATCTTATTGTCATGAAGCTGTAAAAATAAAAGTTATGTTATTTTACTGTTCTAACAGGAAATTAAGAACAATGATTGTGCTCTGTGATTCTCCATGTGTACATTGGTTAATGCTCCACAACTATTATATAGCACATTTATTACATTTCTGTACAATCCGATTGGGCTGCTACCTAATGAGTTGACTATTTAGTAAGTATAAATAAATACTGAAATCAGCTATTGTCCTCTCCCCATCTGTGCAGGCTCTTCTATAAGACTAAAGTGTTTGGTCAGTAAGATGTTTGCAGAGCAAACGCTGATATCCACAGCACAGTAATGTATTAGGCTAATTCCCAGGAAATCCTGTGTAATGACATCAAATAAATCACAGTGACATTTGGGTAGTAAAAGAGTATATAACATTTAAAAGTGTGAAATAACATCAGCTGAAAATGGAAATGTACTCCCTTCTCCCACTTAGGGCAGTATTCAATTGAAGTCGGAACTGATGTCTAGTCTGAAAGACGGCCGTTTCCGATTTTTTTAGGTCGAATCATGATTCAACCTATTCAATGGGGCAGCCGTTTCTCTGACTTGTCGGAAAACACGTGGATTGTCAGATTAGCCGCGGAGCCACGTGTTTTGGCAGATTTACGGCCAAATCCGACAGGTTTTAGTCCCATTTTCGACAATGTCAACTCCGACTTTAAAAAAAGTCGGTTTTACATTGTCAAAAAATGCCAAAACCAGTCGGATTTGAACTGTCGGATCCTTTCCGTCGGAAAGGATCTGACATCAATTGACTACTGCCCATACACATGCAAATATATTGTAGGTACTTATTAGTTTAAATTATAATAATTACAATTATAGAATTTGAGAATCCCTCTTCAAACATTGGGCCTAATTCAGACCTGATCGCAGCAGCAAATTTGTTCTCTAATGGGCAAAACCATGTGCACTGCAGGAAGGGGCAGATATAACGTGCAGAGAGAGTTAGATTTGGGTGGAGTGTGTTCAAACTGAAATCTATATTGCAGTGTAAAAATAAAGCAGCCAGTATTTACCCTGCACAGAAACAAAATAACCCACCCAAATCTAACTCTCTCTGCAAATGTTATATCTGCCCTATCTGCTGTGCACATGGTTTTGGCCATTGGAGAACAAATTTGCTGCTGCAATCAGGTCTGAATTAGGCCCATTATCATTATCAGCCATGGGTTCTGTAACCTTTTCAGAAAGTGTAAAGATACCCAATTATTCTTGGGACTGGTGAAGATTCTGGCCAATGACAGTAGTTTTTACGATTCTATTGGGATTCTTATCAAAATGTATGTAGGGCCAGCATATTCTGCTACCAGTCTAGAGGATATAGAGAATGAAGATAATTGGAAAATAATTATATATAGTCAGATAACACTTTACTCATAAAGGACACTTTATTGATCCAAGTCACTGACAAGGGACTATATTTACCCCCAAATTCCTAGGGATACATTTATATGCTGTGGTTTTGAACTCAAAATTGATAGTAAGTGCAAAAAGTTCTGAGGTCAAACATGCAAAAGACACTGCATCATAAATATACCTTAATGGGAGGTGGGGTGGCTAATACAGAAGTACTGCACTGTAGTAAATAAATTCTAATAAGCAAGTCTGTCCTAACAATCAGTAGAGATTACAGTTCACCTTCCGCTAAAATAGGTAAATAATGAGATCATGATAGAGCAATAGTTGGGTCAAAAGGATGACAGAATTTTGGCCTGTAACGTTGAATGACTGGCACCTAAGGAGAAAAACATGCCTATAAAATGCACCCTGCTCTATAAAATACATCTAGATGATTCAAAAGACATTCCATTGAAACTTGTGGCTGAGCTACAATTATTATTACTTCAATACTTTTGTACAATGGAAATTGATGTCACAAAGGCGAAAGAAAAAGCTCTTGCCCAGCACCTACTGTTCTTCTATATTGGAAATGACCCTCATAGTCTCTATGGGCCTAAGTCAGACCTGATCGCTCCTCAGCGATTTTGCAGAGGGCTGCGATCGGATAGTCGCTGTCCATAGAGAGTGAAATCCTGCCTCATGCAAGTGTGCGAATGCATGCGTAAGCCATGCGAAAACTACGCCAGACAGCGGACATCTGCAAATTTATTCGCATCTCACTCACCATCAAATGGTTTTTCCATTCTGTGCGTAGCCCAGGACTTACTTCTACAGTGCGATTGAATCAGGCTGAACGGGTCCGGAGCTGATGTCACATAACCTCCCAGAAAACGCTTGGGAACGCCTGTATTTTTCCTGACACTCCCGGGAAAAATGGACAGTTACCACCCCCAAATGTCTGCTTCCTGTCAATCAACTTGCATACGCTTAGCGATCTAAATTTTCGCACGATTCTTTCGCTGTTTGGCGTCACGCATGTGTACTGTGATCCATGCGTATGCGCAGATGATCGATAATTGCCTATCATGCAAAATCGCACAGCAGCGATCAGGTCTGAATTAGGCCCTATAACCTTTAGCTAGATGACAAGTTGGGAGTTATAGCATACCTCCTAAACACCCCTGTTTTTGACACTCTGAGGGCAGGCCCAGCACTCCCTGAGCATCTGGGCTGACCCCAAGCTCAAATGCCATGCTGGTTAGACTAGCGGGTGAGCGAGTGTTCCCCAACCCTTGCCCCAAGTAGGACATTGCGGCATGCAAGTGGGATCATGGGACAGTGCCTGAAAAGTGGGATGCTTTGTACATTTGTTTTGGGACCTTATGTCCCAAAACAAATGTACAAATAGCCACCCTAGGAGACATTACTGCTGCTGCATCACTGCCACAATGCTCTATTGAGCAGGTAAGTGTGGGGAGTGGGGCTGGTGTTAGGATGGGTTAATGTTATGTGTGGACTGGTGTGGGGAGATTAATGCATGGGTAATAACGTCAGTGAGAATGTTAAGGGCCTGATTCAGAGGTGGACGATATGCACAAAGTTGTCTGAGTCACACTGCGCATGTCCCCCGATTGTCTACGCACACAATCAGACTCAGGGTCTGAGATGTATAGTGGGGATTTTCGGGCGGTAACAGGGGTGGTGAAGCCAACATGGGCATGTTTTGGGCATGTCGCTGAAAGTGGCTGCGTTCAAAGTCGCACAGGTGCTCACACAGGAGACCGTACACACACAGAGAGACTACACCTGACATGGGACTGGGGCCAGTTTCAATGGTGCACCTAAATACACAGTGACAGAAAGGCAATGGCTGATGGCGCTGCAAGTGAGTGTCTCAGTTGTTTATAAATCTGATGCGGTGTTAGCATAACGACAAAGGGGTTTATTTACTAATATTCGCGTTTTTGCCGTTTTTAAGGGTGTTTGAACTCGAATGGTATCGGGTGCATTTTACTGCAACTTTTTGAATTCTGATACGGTTATTCACTAAGCTGCCGAGTATTGCACAATCGTTTTTTCCGATGTCGATGTGATTTGTAATATCAGGCAGTGTTTTACGGGAGTGATGAGTAAAACACTGCCTGACAAAACACAAGGAATCCCGGACGGATCTGTGAGATCCGTGCAGGGCTTCATTGTGTACCTTAAAAAGTTGTTTAAAGTCTTAAAAAATCTGAAAAAATTGCGTGGGGTCCCCCCTCCTAAGCACAACCAGCCTCGGGCTCTTTGAGCCGGTCTTGGTAGAAAAAATATGGGGGGAAAAATGACAGGGGTTCCCCCATATTTCTTCAACCAGCACCGAGCTCTGCGCCTGGTCCTGGTTCCAAAAATACGGGGGACAAAAAGCGTAGAGGTCCCCCGTATTTTTGAAACCAGCACCGGGCTCCACTAGCCAGGTACATAATGCCACAGCCGGGGGACACTTTTATACTGGTCCCTGCGGCCCTGGCATTACATACCCAACTAGTCACCCCTGGCCGGGGTACCCTGGAGGAGTGGGGACACCTTCAATCAAGGGGTCCCCCCCCTCCAGCCACCCAAGGGCCAGGGGTGAAGCCCGAGGCTGTCCCCCCCATCCAAGGGCGGCGGATGGGGGGCTGATAGCCTTGTGAAAAATTGTGAATATTGTTTTTAGTAGCAGTACTACAAGTCCCAGCAAGCCTCCCCCGCAAGCTGGTACTTGGAGAACCACAAGTACCAGCATTATTATTATTATTATTATTATTATTATTATTATTATCCTTTATTTATATGGCACCACAAGGGTTCCGCAGCGCCCAATTACAGAGTACATAAACAAATAATCAAACAAGAAAACAGCAACTTACAGTTGACGACAATATAGGACAAGTACAGGGTAAATAAACATAGCTACATCAGCAGATGACACTGGAATAAGTATCAGGTGGCAGAAGACTGCTGGATTTGGTGCAGTTGAAGATTATTAAAGTAAGAAAAGGGTAAGCACATGAGGGAAGAGGGCCCTGCTCGTGAGAGCTTACATTCTAACGGGGAGGGGTAGACAGACAGGGGTGAGACAGATGGGGTACATAGAGAGCGTGGAACAGAGGTTTAGGATGAGATTTGGCTGGGTTTGGTGTAGAAGTGGGTCTTGAGAGCCCGTTTGAAGTTTTGTAGAGAGGTGGAGAGTCTGAGGGGGAGAGGTAGGGAATTCCAGAGAAGTGGTGCAGCGCGTGAAAAATCTTGGAGGTAGGAGTGGGAGGAAGTAATCCGTAGGCAGGAGAGTCGGCGAGCATTAGCAGAGCGAAGAGGACGGGTGGGAGTGTAAAGCGAGATAAGATCAGAGATGTAGATGGGAGAGGAGTGGGTGAGGGCTTTGTAAGCAAGTGTGAGAAGCTTGAAATGGATTCTGAAAGGGAAGGGGAGCCAGTGAAGGTCTAGTAAGAGAGGAGAGGTGGACATAGTGCGTTTGGTGAGGAAAATGAGCCGGGCAGCAGCATTGAGGATAGATTGGAGTGGAGAGAGGTATTTGTCAGGAATGCCAGTCAGGAGGAGATTACAGTAGTCCAGTCTGGAGATGACCAGTGAGTGGATAAGAGTCTTAGTAGCATCCTGGGTCAGAAAGGGTCTGATCCTGGAAATATTTTTTAGATGAAAATGGCAGGTTTGTGAGAGGTGCTGAATGTGTGGTTTGAAGGAGAGGGAGAAGTCAAGGATTACTCCAAGACAGCGCACTTGGGGGGTAGAGGAGATAGTAGTGCCATCAATAGATAATGAGATTGTAGGAGGTGAGGTTATGCGGGAGGGAGGGAAGATGATCAGCTCGGTCTTAGACATGTTAAGTTTAAGAAAGCGCTGGGACATCCAGGAAGAGATAGCAGAGAGACAGTTGGAGATACGAGTGAGGAGAGTAGGGGAGAGGTCTGGAGAGGAAAGATAGATTTGAGTGTCATCAGCATAAAGATGATATTGGAAACCAAAAGAACTAATGAGCTTACCTAGTGAGGACGTATAGAGAGAGAAGAGAAGAGGACCAAGGACAGAACCTTGGGGTACCCCTACAGTTAGTGGAAGTGAGGGGGAGGTGGAGTCATGAGAGGAGACAGAGAATGAACGGTTAGAAAGGTAGGACGACAACCAAGAGAGGGCAGTGTCACGCAGACCAATAGAGTGAAGGATTTGCAGTAGGAGAGGATGGTCCACAGTGTCAAAAGCAGCAGAGAGATCAAGTAGAATAAGTAGAGAGTAGTGTCCCTTAGATTTAGCAGCATGGAGGTCATTGCATACTTTTGTAAGGGCAGTTTCAGTGGAGGGGAGAGGACGGAAGCCAGATTGGAATGGGTCAAGCAGTGAGTGTGAGGAAAGAAAGGAAGTAAGGCGGTTGTAGACAATACGCTCAAGGAGTTTGGAGGCAAAAGGGAGGAGAGAGATGGGTCGGTAGTTGGAGAGAGTGTTTGGATCAAGGGTAGGTTTTTTAAGAATAGGAGAGATGAGTGCATGCTTGAAGGCAGAGGGGACAGTGCCTGATGATAGGGAGAGATTGAGAAGGTGGGAAAGATGGGAACAAGCAGAAGAAGAGAGGTAGCGGAGGAGGCGGGAGGGGATAGGGTCAAGTGGGGAGGTGGTGAGGGGACAGGAACGAATGAGGGCCATGACTTCCTCTCCAGATGCATGGGAGAAAGATGACAGAGTTGGTGCGAGGGATGGGGAGGGTTGGTAAGGGATGGGAGAAGGCTGGTTACTGATGGTCTGGTGTGATGTGATGTCCTGACGTATGGAGTCAATTTTGGATGTGAAGTAAGTGGCAAAGTCAAGAGCAGAGAGTGAGGAAGGGAGACGAGGTGGAGGTGGGCAGAGGAGTGAGTTGAGAGTGGCAAAGAGGCGCCGGGGGTTGGAAGACTGGGAGGAGATGAGGTTCTTGAAGTATGACTGTTTAGCAAGAGAAAGGGCAGCACTGAAGGATGAAAGCATAAGTTTGAAATGGAGGAAGTCTGCCTTAGAGCGTGATTTCCTCCAGTGTCGCTCAGCAGTACGTGAGCATTTTTGCAGATATCTGGTGCATTTGGTGTGCCAGGGTTGAGGTGTTAATTTGCGAGGGTGAATAGTGGTTGGTGGAGCAACAGAGTCAAGAGCAGAAGTAAGGGAAGCATTGTATGTGGAAGTGGCTTGTTCAGGGCATGAGAGAGAGAGAGAATAGGAGAGAGAAGTGAGTCAAACAGGGAGGAAAGGAATGTGGTGTCAATAGCTTCAATGTTACGCTTAGTGATGGTAGCCTTAGGAGGTAGAGATGGGGAAGTCGAGAGAGATAGGTTAAAGGAGAGCAGGTGGTGGTCAGAGAGGGGAAATGGGGAGTTGGAAAAATCAGAAATATCACAGCGGTGAGTGAAGACCAGATCCAGTGAGCTCCCATTCACATGGGAGGGTGAGGAGGTCCACTGGGAGAGACCAAGTGAAGAGGTGAGGTTAAGGAGTTTAGAGGCAGGGGATTGTGTGGGGATGTCAATAGGGATGTTGAAATCGCCTAGAATAATGGTGGGAATGTCAGAAGAGAGGAAGTGAGGAAGCCAGGAAGCAAAGTTGTCGATGAATTTGGAAGCAGTGCCAGGGGGGCGGTAAATGACAGCTACTCTAAGATGGACTGGTTGGAAGAGGCGTATGGCGTGGACCTCAAATGTAGAGAATATAAGGGATGGTTCTGGTGGTATGAGTTGGTAGGAGTAACTAGAAGGTAAAAGGACCCCAACACCACCCCCATGGCGACCCCCAGGTCGGGGTGTGTGTGTGAATGTGAGGCCCCCAGCAGAGAGAGCAGCAGCAGAAGTAGTGTCAGAGGGTGTAATCCAAGTTTCAGTAATGGCTAGTAGGTGTAGGGAGTTGGAAATGAAAAGGTCATGAGTGGGGACCAGTTTGTTACAAACAGATCTGGCATTCCAGAGTGCACAGGATAGGGGGTATGAGTTTGTGGGAGAGATGTGAATGAGATTTTCAGGGTTGCTGTAGCGATGAGCTGGGATTAACTTTGAGGGCAGGGATGATGAGAGAGTAGTGATGGTACGGGTGCCTGAGCTAGGAGGGGAAACTGCAGGAGGTGGGCAGGGAGGGAGGCCAGTGTGATGTGGATGGGGGTGTGGGCAGGTGACAGGGAAGGGAGAGAGGGAGCAGGGCTGAGTTGTGGGGTAGCAGGACCATAGGGCAGAAGTGAATGAAAGTGGGGTAACAGGAAAGGTGGGGGTAGGAAACAGAGGGATGGAGGGGAGACAGAGGAGCATGCGGTGGAAAACCGGGCCCGCTGATACCTGTAGTACTACTACTAAAAAAATACCCCCAAAAAAACAGGACACACACACCGTGACAGTATAAGTTTATTACATACATGCACACCTCCATACATACATACATACTTACCTATGTTCCCACGAGGCTCGATCCTCTTCTCCATATAGAATCCTAGGGGTACCTGTGTTAAAAATTATACTCACATAATCCAGGGTAGAATCCGACCTTTAAATAATCCACGTACTTGGCAAAACAAAAAAACGGAAACCTGACCACGCACTGAAATGGGTCCCATGTTTACACATGGGACCCCTTTCCCCGACTGCCAGGACCCCCCCTGACTCCTGTCAAAGAGGGTCCCTTCAGCCAATCAGGGAGCGCCACGTCGTGGCACTCTCCTGATTGGCTGTGTGCTCCTGTAGTGTCTGTCAGGCAGCACACGGCACAGATGCAATGTAGCGCCTATGCGCTCCATTGTAGCCAATGGTGGGAACTTTGTGGTCAGCGGTGAGGTTACTTTCGGTCAACCTCTGACCGCAAAGTTCCCACCATTGGCTACAATGAAGCGCATAGGCGCTACATTGTATCTGTGCCGTGTGCTGCCTGACAGACACTACAGGAGCACACAGCCAATCAGGAGAGTGCCACGACGTGGCGCTCCCTGATTGGCTGAAGGGACCCTCTTTGACAGGAGTCAGGGGGGGTCCTGGCAGTCGGGGAAAGGGGTCCCATGTGTAAACATGGGACCCCTTTCAGTGCGTGGTCGGGTTTCCGTTTTTTTGTTTTGCCAAGTACGTGGATTATTCAAAGGTCGGATTCTAACCGGGATTATGTGAGTATAATTTTTAACACAGGTACCCCTAGGATTCTACATGGAGAAGGGGACCGAGCCTCGTGGGAACATAAGTAAGTATGTATGTATGGAGGTGTGCATGTATGTAATAAACTTATACTGTCACGGTGTGTGTGTGTCCTGTTTTTTGGGGGGTATTTTTTTAGTAGTAGTACTACAGGTATCAGCGGGCCCGGTTTTCCACCGCATGCTGGTACTTGTGGTTCTCAAAGTACCAGCTTGCGGGGGAGGCTTGCTGGGACTTGTAGTACTGCTACTAAAAACAATATTCACAATTTTTCACAAGGCTATCAGCCCCCCATCCGCTGCCCTTGGATGGGGGGGACAGCCTTGGGCTTCACCCCTGGCCCTTGGGTGGCTGGAGGGGGGGACCCCTTGATTGAAGGGGTCCCCACTCCTCCAGGGTACCCCAGCCAGGGGTGACTAGTTGGGTATGTAATGCCAGGGCCGCAGGGACCAGTATAAAAGTGTCCCCCGGCTGTGGCATTATGTACCTGGCTAGTGGAGCCTGGTGCTGGTTTAAAAAATACGGGGGACCCCTACGCTTTTTGTCCCCCGTATTATTGGAACCAGGACCAGGCGCAGAGCCCGGTGCTGGTTGATTAAATATAGGGGAACCCCTGTCATTTTTTCCCCAAAATTTTTTCAACCAGGACCGGCTCAAAGAGCCCGAGGCTGGTTATGCTTAGGAGGGGGGACCCCACGCAATTTTTTATTCCGATTTTACACTAAACAGACCCTTTCCCATAGATAACCATGCACAGATCTCACTGATCCGTGCATGGTTATCCAAACTCGACTGGAAAAAGCAGGTCTATTTTTTTGCTGCTTTTTTTAACGAATCGAAAAACAACAGACCCGCACTTGAGCACTCAGAAATTAACACCCAAATACGAACGAATAGTGAATGCCCGTATTCTAGGAAATAACAGCCGCGTTTGACCGATGGTCTATTCATTCGTATTTCGGAACGTTGTCATTCAAACCATTACGAAAAGACCAGACACTGCCGAGATTGGTGCTTAGTGAATTCCCGGATTGGGACTTAGAAAAAAAAAACACAAATCGGCCAAACTCAGATTTTTAGTAAATACTGGCCAAAGATGGGACTGCAGCAAAACACACGGCGTCTGTGACCATTTCTGAGTGAGGCCCACACTTCCTAACCCCACACAAATCTGGAGGTGATCTGGTAAGGGGCCCTCACCAACAGAGCTGGCATCTATGTATCTACATACCTTGCTTTACCCATAACGTGCATACTGCAGAATTTTACAGCCTTTACTCATGAAGGTCACAAATGGAGATTACATTGTGACACAGCAATATTAATAGGTATGAACATAACAAGCCATTCTATTTTGGGAAAGTACTATTGTATATGGATATAATCTATTTTAAAAAGCTCCAAAACGGTGCTAGGGACAGCAGTAATTATATGGGAGTCAGTGATTACAGCTCTTAGAAGACAAACCCCACCAAGAGAGTTCAAGGGACCTGTACTTCATATATTAAAACTATTAAGTCATAAGTGCTGCACCAAGTCCAGAACCAGACAGAGGAAATGTCGGTAATAGCAAGTGATGTTAAAAATAGTCAGAAATGATTATTATTCATAAACACAAATGTAATACACCAGGTTGTGTGTAAAAGTTGCGACTGTCATCCTTGCTCATTTACTGTACTCTCATGCAACAGATTAGAGAACATATAACCAAATACCAGACTGTGACCCCGCACTGTGTTTCTGCTGCAATCAGAAGTTAAGATTTGAGTCTCTGGATGTATGATAGCAATAAAATGCCAATTGCTATACTAACATGCCTGTGTTATGGCAGCTGAGAGATCAGAAGGGCTGGGGTGACAGGGAGATAGTGGGTGACAGAGGAGGCCGTGGTGACCGGGAGATAGTGGGTGACAGGGGAGGCTGGGGTGACAGGGAGACTGTGGGTGACTGAGGCGGCTGGGGTGACAGGGAGACAGTAGGTGACACAGAGACAGTAGGTGACACATAGAAAACCTGCACTGTCTCATGAGTCCTGACACTAAAATGGGCATGGCCACATACCAGAATGGGCATGGTCACTGAAAATGGGGCGTGTCAACATGACATGCCGCCTGTTTCTGATCACACTTGGAACATTCTTTTCAATTCAAAATGCACATTACCTGTATGATGGTTTCTCACACTGTGGAACCTCTGGAGAAATGTATCCTTTAAGGCAGACGGCATCTTCAGTCGCTATTCACTATTTATGTAGGAGATCACATCATCCAGAAGATGACTGTTTGTGTAGGAATTTTAACAAGGTCAGCATTGTACAACAGGGGTTCAACAAGACTCACATCCTGCCCCCTGCGTCTCTCCGCCACACCATCATCTCCCTCTCATGTCATCTCCCAGTCACACCATCACCTCCCCCTGCGTCGTCTCTCTGCACAACATCATCTCCAACCCTGCGTTGTCACTCAGCAAACCATCACCTTCCCCAGTGTCGTCACTCAGCACACCATCACCTATGAGCTAAATCATAATGAAATACCTAATACCTGGAGAGTTTGCATTAAGGCAGGGGAGGCAGATATAACATGTGCAGAGAGAGTTAGATTTGGGCGTGGTGTGTTCAATCTGCAATCTAATTTGCAGTGTAAAAATAAAGCAGCCAGTATTTACCCTGCACAGAAACAAAATAACCCACCCAAATCTAACTCTTTCTGCACATGTTATATCTGCCTCCCCTGCAGTGCACACAGGGCCGGCTCCAGGCCTACTAGCACCCTGAGCGATAAAATGTAAAAGCGCCCCCCCCCCCATGCGCGCGTCGAAGGCGCGCGCGCTCCCGGAAAAGTGGGCGTGGCCTCTGGAAAAGTGGGCGTGGCCTCATACCTTCATATCATCAAACTATAAACATATTTTCACACAATTTGCAGCCTTACACATAGCCACAGTAGGGATGCAGTCAGTTTACCTCCAATCAAAATCCCGACACCAATTGACCGATGGCCAAAATCCCGACAAGGTCAAAATCCCGACATGGACAAAATACCGACATTTAAAATACCGACAAGGTCAAAATACCGACATGTAAAATGCCGACAGGTCAAAATACCGACATGAGTTTTTCATGATTTTTTTCATTGAAACCGACTTGTTCATACTTTACCATCCCAGTGGACCTGGAGGGGGAATATAATAGTGTGCCGAGCGCAGCGAGGCACCGTGCCCGAAGCATGGCGAGCGCAGCGAGCCATGCGAGGGGACGCGGTACACTTTATATGGTGTCCATGTTGACTTATGTCGACATACACACACAAAAACAACAAAAACCGCATGTCGGTATTTTGACCTGTCGGCATTTTACATGTCGGTATTTTTTTTGACCTTGTCGGTATTTTAAATGTCGGTATTTTGTCCAAGTTCGGGCTTTTGACCTTGTCGGGATTTTGACCATCGGTCAATTGGTGTCGGGATTTTGAACGTCGGGATTTTGATTGGAGGTATTTCATACCGATCCCCCACAGTAGTGTTCCTTACACACAATGTCTCCAGTATAGTGCCAGATACACATAATGTGCAGTGCCAGATAGACATGACATGCCCCCCAGCAGTGCCAGCTACACATGACATGCCCCGCAGCAGTGCCAGCTACACATGACATGCCCCGCAGCAGTGCCAGCTACACATGACATGCCCCGCAGCAGTGCCAGCTACACATGACATGCCCCCCAGCAGTGCCAGCTACACATGATAGTGTTCACTTTTTAGGGCATGGTGCTGATCACAGGGAGGGCACATTTTTAAGTTAGGAGGGCAAAATGATGTACATACTGCTTGTTGTTCCCATACCTATATGTCAAAGAATGGACAGTGCGCGCCGAAGGCGTGCAGCAAAAATTAAGGGAGTTACTTCGTGGGGAAGGTACGTGGCCACATAATAGTGGCAATTTGCATTACACCACACAGTAGTGCAGCTAATACACACTGCACCAGGTAGAACCTCCTATACACTTTGCGCCAGGCACAGCACTGAGACGCATTGCACCAGGGAGAGCACTGAGACACATTGCCTAGCCACAGACGCCTAGCGGGAACACTACATGACATGCCCCCCAGCAGTGCCAGCTACACGTGACATGCCCCCGAGCAGTGCCAGCTACACGTGACATGCCCCCCAGCAGTGCCAGCTACACGTGACATGCCCCCCAGCAGTGCCAGCTACACGCGACATGCGCCCCAGCAGTGCCAGCTACACGCGACATGCCCCCCCCAGCAGTGCCAGCTACACGTGACATGCCCCCCAGCAGTGCCAGCTACATAAATGGCCACACAGTGCCAGATATGCACCCACAGTTCAGATACATAAATGCCCCCAAAGTGCCAGATACATAAATGCCTCCACAGTGCAGATATGCCCCCCACAGTGCCAGATACATAAATGCCCACACAGTGCCAGATACATAAGTGCCCCCACAGTGCCAGATATAAAAATGCCCACACAGTGCCAGATATGTCCCCACAGTGCCATATATAAAATTGCCCCCACAGTGCCAGATATGCCCCCACAGGGCCAGATACATAAATGCCCCCAGTGCCAGATACATAAATGCCCACACATTGCCAGATGCATAAATGCCCCCAGTGCCAGATGCATAAGTGCCCACACAGTGCCAGATGCATTATTGCCCCCCACAGTGTCAGATACATTAATGCCCCCAGTGCCAGATATGCCCCCACAGTGCCAGATACATTAATGCCCCCAGTGCCAGATATGCCCCCACAGTGCCAGATAAATAAATGCCCCCCACAGTGCCAGATAAATAAATGCCCCCAGTGCCAGATAAATAAGTGCCCCCACAGTGCAGATATACCCCCACAGTGCCAGATACATAAATACCCCCACAGTGCCGATATGCCCCCCCAGTGCCAGACACAGAAATGCCCCCACAGTGCCAGATACATACATGCCCCCACAGTACAGATACATAAATGCCCCCACAGCGCAGATATGCCCCCACAGTGCCAGAAATGCCCCCACAGTGCCAGATACATTAATGCCCCTCACAGTGCACAGATAAATGTTCCCCCCCCGCAGTGCCAGATAAATGAATGCCCCCCACAGTGCCAGATAAATGAATGCCCCCCACAGTGCCAGATAAATGCCCCCCACAGTGCCAGATAAATGCCCCCACAGTGCCAGATATGCCCCCGACAGTGCCAGAAATGCCCCCGACAGTGCCAGATATGCCCCCGACAGTGCCAGATATGCCCCCAGTGTGCCAGATATGCCCCCCACAGTGCCAGATATGCCCCCAGTGTGCCAGAAATGCCCCCACGGTGCCAGAAATGCCCCCACAGTGTCAGATAAATGCCCCCACAGTGTCAGATAAATGCCTCCACAGAGCCAGATATGCCCCCAGTGAGCCAGATATGCCCCCCACAGTGCCAGAAATGCCCCCACAGAGCCAGATATGCCCCCAGTGTGCCAGATATGCCCCCAGTGTGCCAGAAATGCCCCCCACAGTGCCAGATAAATGCCCCCACAGTGCGATCCATAAATGTGCGACCCCCCCCCCCCCACCAAATACCTGAGGCGCTGAGAGGGGGAGGAGGAGTGCTGGCGGGAGTGCTGGCGGGCGGGAGAGTGAGGGTCTGAGTGAGGGTCCGGGTGCGGGTGGGCGGGCGGCCACTTGTGTGCGCTATGCGCGGCACCGGCGTCTGACGTTAGACACCGGCGCCGCGCAGCGCGCATAGCGCACACACGGACGGGACAACGCTGCACACACAGGGCCGGCTCCAGCTTCGAATATGGCGGCGCCAGCGCGCGGCGCCCATTAAGGGTGGCGCCCTGCGCGGCCGCTCTATTCGAACATGCTTAGAGCCGGCCCTGAGTGCACATGGTTTTGCCCAACTGCTAACAAAAATCCTGCTGCGATCAACTTGGAATTACTCCCAAAGTTCCTATGCCCACCGTGCTCTTCTCTGCTGCAGGCCACCATGCTAGGAGGAAGAGGCTTCTCTGGGCAGGCAATGACTGACAGCTAGACAGACTTGCTTTTCAGAGATGTACACACACACTAAACCTATGTTTGCTTGTCTGTAATTGTGTCAGACTGACAGCTATTACACAGTGACAGATTTCCTTTAAGACATCTCATCCCATACTGCTCATTGAAAAACTTTTATGATGAGAGAAACTACATAAATACAGACCTTCTTATTAGGTCAGGAGGGCAGGACTTGGTAGGACAGGCAGGCTTTTCCTCGGGTTCTGGCTCAAGCCGCAGGCAGCCCACCCCACGCCAAGGGCTGGATTAAGCCTTTGGGGGGCCCGGGGCATCTAAGAGAGGGGACCCTCATATCAACACTGCCCCCCTGGTGTTGCGGTGCACGCTGTATGTGTGCCTCGTCTTCCTGCACCTCTATGAATGCAGCAGTGCAGGTCGTATATATAGATATAGAGATAAATCTATATAGATATCTATGTATATAGATATCTATCTAGATGGATGGATATATCAGTCAGTCCAGTCTCCCTCTCCCTGTCACCGATCTTCAAATGCACAGCGCCAGTGTCTGCTTGTCATCAGCGCCAGCGGAGTAGGTGAGGGCAAACCGGCACAGGTTATTTCTCTCCAGGCACCTCCGCCGCGGCAGCTCCCTGCGCCGCTGCTGTGGACAACTGCGGTGCTGCTGATGAGTGTTGATGGCAGCGGAGCTCGTCCCCGTGCAGCAGCTCCGGTGAGGGAACGCCTGACAAGGAGGGCCCAGGGTTACTGTCCCCCTAGCCCACCCCCTTCCGGCTCGATGTGTGGCTCAGCTGCCCGTCCTCTCCTCTCCCGCCTCGCAGCAGCTTCTCAGGCAGCCTCTGACTGGCAGAGGCGCGGGCTTGGGCGGCCAGTGTAGTATGGCCGCAGTCCACGCCCCGCAGGAGGAGAGAGCCACTGACAGCGCTGGCGGGCACCCGGGCAGAAGTAGTCAGACAGCCTGAGTGCGGCGTGATGGAGTGTGGTCCAGGCTGCTGGCGCCTTCTTCACTGTGGCGCCTTACTTGTGCGTGTACCCCCCGTAACGTGTCGTCCGACCCTGTATCTGATACAGAAGAAGTGATTCTGCTACTAAAGGGAATTATTCTCTGGCATTCAAGGAGTGAGACAATTTTGTCTCTGTGTTACTTATAGTGGATTTGACACTTTGTTTCTAAGCTGAATGTTGTTCTAGATGGAACCATAACAATACTCATTACATGTGTCTGATACTGGTAACATTTCCCTATCTTATTTGCAAAAAAGCATTTATTCGCTGTCCAGGAACATAGTTTTCCCTTTTTGTATGTGTATGTGTGTCTGTGTTGTTCCTTTTATTTTAATGCATATCTAATAAATAGTAGATTTTAGACTGATCAAACACTGATACTGTTCTGGATTCTTTTTCGTATTATAGTTAAGAGTGACCCTAGTATATAGTCTTCTTTTTCCCTCACACCAATATAAGTTTTTTTCTGACTCTGGAGAGCATCACCAATCCCTGTATTATTGATTTTGCTGACGTAACATCATCCATCAAATTAAAGGAATTTGGTTATTCATTTGTATTTCTATCTCCTTATGCAATTCTAAGCATTCCTACTCATCCTAGAGGGTTAATAGGGCTAGGAGTGATCCTGTGCGGTTAAACCCACCCTGTTTTTTCTGCTCATTAATATAAAGTGTATGAAGGAGTGCATGGGTATGCCTACAGTTTGGGAAGTACTGTATGTCTGAGCTTTCAGCAAGCAGAGTTACCACAGTTGACTTGTTCACATTAATGTTTAGACTAGTGTGCGTAGAATACATAGTGGATAGTTTGGGTGAATGTAAATGTGAAAGCCCTGTGGTGACCATCCTGTGCTTCCTGATTACTAGATCTGATTATTTTTAACTGTCTACTTAAAATGTGACCTTTTGTTCCGCCAATGGGTATATTTACTGAAGGATGACAGCCATGAAGTACATTTTACTCAAACACTACTTTATCCAACAGTATGGACTTTCCACTGGAGAAAGCATTCACTTGGCATATGAGAAAGTCGGTATCTGGTCATTATGTCGACCACTATTGGTCGACATGCATTAGGTCGACATGGCAAAGGTCAACACATGAAAAGATTGACATGAGGTTTTTTTTATCCATTTTTTTACTTTTTCATACTTTACAATCCACGTGGACAATGATTGGGAATAGTAACCTGTACCGAGCGCAGCGAGGCACCTTGCCCGACACGGTGCACTAATTGGAGTTCCCGGCCACTTTATGAAGAAAACGACACCAATTTAAAAAAAAAAAAACCTCATGTCAACCTTTTTCCATGTCAACTTTTTCCATGTCGACCTAATGACCATGTCAACCTATTTCAGGTGTCGACCTAGTCACTGTTGACCAAAAGTGGTCGACCTAGTTACTGTCGACGCAACGAACCACACCCAAGAAAATCTGCTAAGTGTTGTAAATCTTGCTCCAGCCAAGAATGCAACTTTACAACCAACCTGCCTACAACTGCCCCAACCAATATGGGGTGGTAAAAGATATTCTTACCATATAGGCAAACAATGCACTTACCCAGGGCAACTCTGTTTAGGGGTCAATCTAGAAATATTTTATGTTGCTTTTATTTTTTGCCTTTTAACTTTTTTCTTTAGAATTACCAACATCTATTTCACCATTGTAATAAAATAGGAAAAGAAGCATAATATGTAGGCATGAGATTGTGGCATGCACATACTGTTATCACTCTGTTGAAACTGTAATCAAATGGTTCAGAATATGTGGCATTCAGAATGTCACATATTCTTTCAGAATGTTGACACAATTATAATGC
This sequence comes from Pseudophryne corroboree, assembly GCF_028390025.1. Taxonomy (NCBI): domain Eukaryota; kingdom Metazoa; phylum Chordata; class Amphibia; order Anura; family Myobatrachidae; genus Pseudophryne; species Pseudophryne corroboree. The sequence goes on along the minus strand of NC_086444.1, from coordinate 977,891,503 downwards.
TGACATGCAACATGTCCAAAATGTAAAATAGTACTGTCAACTTTCTCACTGTCAGAGTTGATATTGTGATAGTTGGCATACCAAATATCAACACTGAAACCAGGGGCGGTTTTAGGGGTGAGGGTACTCCTAGGCACAACAGTAACAGCCGCCCTCCGTCCTCACCCCCGTCTATTTTTATTAATTTAATAGATTGGTTATAATCCATCATTTGATGATAGCGAAATTAACAGAATAACAAAAAAAGCCACTAACTATTACATTTTTTCATTTTTAATTATGTATACACTAAGTAGGACAGCTTACAGCATCAGTATGTGCTAGTCTTACCCATTTACACTCCATTCAAGATGGCATATGGTACAGTACAGTGGAAATATTTAGCAGTTACAGGTACATTTCTTTCTGACAGTACCAGCACAAGCATCCAAGTACTGCCCCCCAGCAAGTGCCGCTCCTAGACACGTGCCTACTGGGAAATTCACCACTGACTGAGACCCCATCAACATACTGTATCAACATTATGAATGAACGGCAAACTCATGTACCACACGTTATTTTCTCACTGGGCCGGATTCACATCTGGACCAAGTAGCTATCGCTGTGGCTTACATGGAAGCAGCAGTGATAGCACTAATATGGTATTGCACCCATTACTGATCTGAGTTGTGTTCTTGGATGTAACATTGGATCATCTGCGACACTATCAGCTGGCTGCACAACCCCAAACCAGCTGCAGTGTCTATGGCAAAGAGGCCAGGAAGTCTCCTTCCTCAGATGGAGATCCTGGGCACAGCCAGTTATTGCCTCATTAGATGCAGTGCTTCTGGTCCTTGTAATGGACATGCTTAGGGTTGCTGAGAGGTCCAATGTGGCAACCAATGTACTCATTGTGCAAACAACGCTGTGTCTTTCTTTGGATATGAAAAGTTGCAGACGGGCATCTTACAAAGATTTGCATATCTTCTCAGCTGAAGACACAGCACTGACCTGATTTGTGCCACCTCTGAATAGGGCCATATTCTGTAATAATAAGGTAATCACTTTGAAATGACAGGTGATTATGTGCTATACACTGTGCAAACAGAGCAGTATTACTGTGTGGCCAGACCTCCTGTCATTGTGGGGTGATGTATAGAAACAAGTAGTGAGGAGTGGACCACAAGTTGCCCACAGAAATAAATCAGCTTCTACCTCTCATTTCATAGAATGTTCTTAATAAATACTACCACCTAGACCGGGTCCTCATTTTGTGTAAAACCACTCAATCACTCAGGTGAAGGGATCTGCCCATGTATAGCTTCAGTTTGTGTTCACAGTCATAAATTCAATTACTGTAATAGTTGTCTTAACAATTTGATAAAGGGAATACAAGTGTTTAACAAACACTAATCTGGACTTTGGTTTCTGTGATTGAATGATAAGAACTCCCCATGGGTTGAGTAAAATAAATCAATCCCGTAAGGGGAAACTGAATAAAAGCCGGGTGACATCACCGGTCCTGATAGTAAATGACAGTCCTAGTCCTAGTGGAAAGAGAGGAGAGCAATAACTGACCCATCCCGATTGGAGGTTGCACAGGATAACAGGGATGTGTATAGTGTACCTACACAGGATAGGGCTCTGTATACACAGTAATATACCTGCTGGCAGCAGCACCGCCCCCTGCTCTGCGCATGCGCGGCCCGGGCTCTGCCAGCAGTAGCAGCAGTCAATGATACCAGCAGCACCGCCGTCATTATACACACAGGCAGCAGCAGATACTGGAGCAGCTCCCTGGGGACGGAGCTTTGGATCTCTCTATCACTGGACGCAGTATTGCTGGATTATTTATTCCTCCTTCCTGTCCTCAGCAGTCACTGGAGCCAGTCATCCCCCATGGAGGTGCCGGAGCAGGACAGGTAATGTGACTCTCCTCCTGTACATTGCAGTCACCGGCACCCGTAGTACTCGCGGTGCTCCCGGGAGTGTCCGGTGCTTCCATGCTGCAGTCACCGGCGCTGTACAGGTAGCTCTGTGGGATATACATGGTAACTATGTGAGAGAGGTCACAAGGAGCTGCACCTGCACCTCACGCAAGGGTGGTGCGGGGAGCTCCCGCCTGGCTGCATTGCATTACCGAGGCAGTGGCTGCAGTTTTTTTTGCTTGATGAACTTTTCCTGCACACTGCCCGGTCTCCGTGCTCTGACTGCTGGCCAGGTGTGGCATGCTGCTAGTGCAGTGTGTAATAGAGCGCCGCACAGGGCAGCAGAGCAGGTGATATGCCGCCGGTGCTGCTACCTGGCCTCCCAGTGCAGGACATGGCTGCGAGGTAGTGTTACTGCCAGCTGATGCAGTACAAATGACATTTGCCCTGTGTGACAGTGCCATGTGTGCTGGGCTGCAGCCCCCGGTGCTCTCTGACTGATGCCTCTGGCATGCTGGGGCACTGGCGACGCGTAGCCATGGTTTCCACTCGTTATTCCCCATTGAATCCAAGTAGGAGCTATGTAGTCCCCCTGCTCCCAGCCATAGAGACTGGGGGAGGGACGCTGGATGCTGACCGCCACCCAGGAGCATTCAGTGACAGAGCAGGCAAGTGACATCAATAAGGGCTTGCATTGTAAGGTGATGGGAGGGGAAGGGAGAGAGTCTGGCTGGGGGGAGGAGAGCTGGCCCGGGTGAGCTCATCCCGGCGGCGTTACTACTGTTGCTTCTCCCAGGAAAGCTGCCAGCAACCTGTTGTGTAGCCTGCATCTGGGCAGCAGCCCCTGCCCTTCCCGCAGCCAGTAACAGGGAGCCTGCCATGTCCCTGAGATGCTGCCAGTGTGCGGGTACATTCATCTAACTGGGCAGGTAAGTGCCCTCCCCCCTGTACGATACCGCCATAGGGATGCTAGTAGGAGACAGACAAACTGGCTATGAGAGAACGTTTTTTCTTCTTCCCCAATTGTTAGTGCTGTTGCCTGTAATACAGTGTATGCAGCCTGGCCCCAGTACAAGTATACATAGTGTATACTGCATAAAGTAATTACAGTATGTGACAGGCCATGTTACCTATACCTGTGATGTTTGCAGTGCCTTGTTATTTAGTGGTGGTGATGGGAGGGAAGGGGGGGGGGGGGGGGGGGGGGTTTGTTATAACCATCCCCCACATGCACACACAAAAACAAACAGTAAATGATATCATGTAATTTAACAAGTCAGGAGCAAGTGAAAGTTGGGAGCTATCTGTTCATCTCTTCTGCTAGGAATGTGGTGTTTGTTATTCTGTCCTTTTAGTGTATGTTTATGTATAGATTTAAAGCAGTTATCTGATGGTATCTGTGCACATTCATAGTGAGTGGGCTTTTTATTATCAGGTATGTGTTATTTTCATCTGCGGCGTAATTGTTTCTTCTCAGGAAAAGTCTTTTACACGAACAGGTCTTCTTCACACAGAAGCTGACAGCATCTTTGTCTATGGCCCAGCTGTTTTGCATAGTTCATTTGTGTGTGTATATGTAATATGTATGTGTGTTTGTCAGATGCTGTGCTGTGTGCTGCTTCCAGGACTCAGTCTGAATGGAGAGTAGGTTTTCTTGGATGATGGTAAAAGTACCCTTGGTAAGATTAAACCTTCTGCATGATTATTTTATTTTTTATGTCAAAGTAGAATTAGTAAAAATAACCATAAGCAAGAAAGATCAAAGGGTTCAGAATTGCAGACAAGCAGGAGTACTATGAAGGAAATTGAAATGCTCTGGAGTTTCCCAGTCATTTCTTGGGCACCCCAGCAGGTCATACTTTGAGAATTTCCGAGTATGGTAACATGGTATATAGTTAGCCAATAAGTAATTCAGACAAATTCACTTGTGTATGATTAAGGGAATCTGCAAAACAAGATCTGTTGAGGTTAATTGAGGAGACCTTTGAGAATCTTGGTGTATACCTGTGGTGACAGACTTGCATAAAAGAGGGAAGTGGATGGGGTTACATTTTGCATTGTAGATAGGGGTATTTGTCAGGAGCACAACATAAATGTCACCAAGGTTTTGTAGTATTGGGCATGTAGGTCTGTTTCTGTAATTCCTTTGTGTTCAGCTGCCAACTACAGAACAGATTGGCAGACTATTATTTTGTTTGGCTGCTTCTGACACCTTTTATTTTGAATAAACAATCTGCCTTATATGGCACATACAGTGTATCGCAACTGCAAATAAGCAAACTGATTGGGTTTATAATGCATACATTGTATTACCTGATTAATATAAATGATTACAGCTACCCCTATAGACAGTGCCAAATTTCCCATTAGTCATGTGAGACAAGTGCCTAGGGGCAGCACTTGTTTTGGGGGAGGCACTTGGATGCTTGTGTTGGTAATGTCAACCCCAAGAGTAGCAGTAAAATATTTTCACTGTACTGTACCCAGTAGCGGATCTTGCCACGGGCAAGCAGGACTTTTACCCGGGGCGCCGCCTTCCGGAGGGCGCCGCACCAGGGCAAGATCCGCTGCTGCTGTGCCCCCCCGCTGCCGCTGGCCGCTGTGAAGGGAAACTAGAGTTTCCCTTCGTGGAGAAGTCCTTTACTGTGCGGTGCGCAATGGCGTCATCGCGCACCGCCATTAAAGGACCTCTCCACGAAGGGCTTGGCAGCGGTCAGCGGGGGGGCACATTTCAGTCTGTACAGGGAGCGTAAATGACCACGCCCCCTGCACAAAGCCATGCCCCCATTGCCGCCCGGGGCGCGCAAAGCCGCAGAACCGGCCCTGACTGTACCATATGCCATCTTAAATGGCATGTAAACATACTGCCCCCTGTAAAAAAATAAAAATAAAAAAGACTTTTTTTTATTTTTTAGTGTTATATTAAATTGGCTATCCTCAAATGAGAGCTTATAGGCAGCCAATAAAAAAAATTAAAATAAGGCAGGCGGGGGGCGGCTATTACTGTTGTGCCTAGGGGCGCCCATACCCATAAATCCGCGCCTGACTATATACAATAATCAGAACCTGTACTTGACTGAAAATGAATGATCAGCAGGATGGCATTTATTTATCCACATCAGCATTTTCATACATTATGAGTGAAGGGTAAAATTAAGTGCCCTGGGGGAGGGGGGGGGGGTGTCTTTCTCTAGCATTGGCATACTGGATTACAGCGGTCTTCAGGTTATACTACACTTACAGTTCCAAGCACACAATGGGGCATATGTTCTAATAAACAAGAAAACTAATCCTGCTGCTAAGCTGCAATAGTTGTCCCAATAGGCTAGATGTAAATAGCTGCTGCACACCTGTTGCCACGTTTCAAGCACAAGTTTATAACATGGCAGTTACGAGCTGATTGGCTGGTACTTTATCTCTCTCCACTTTATTACTCTCCAAGGCTTAAGCTAAGTACACACTAAACAATTATTTGTCCGATTTGCCAGTAATCAGGTATTTGGCCTAATGTATTGTATAGAGTGTATGAACGATCGTTTTGTCGATAACTCTCCTCCATAATGCATTTTCCATAATCTGACCTTATGTCCAGGTGGAAAAATTGGGTAATGTGTGGGCAAATCTGATTTTTTCCCCATCAGCCGATTCCTCGGAAAATTGGCTGATTTTTCAAAAATAAATAACCTGTAGCACATATATCAGGAACTTTTCTCTAGGCCAGGCCTGGCCAACTTGTGGCTCTCCAGCTGTTGTGAAACTACACATCCCAGCATAGCTTGCCACAGTTTTAGCAATCCTTAATAGCAAAACTGTGGCAAGGCGTGATGGTACTTCTAGTTTCACAACAGCTGGTCAGCCACAGGTTGGCCAGGCCTGCTCTAGGCGAATAATTGTCCTAGTCAAGAAACAATTGATCAGTATGTACCTAGTTTAAGTACATCTCCCCCTAAAGCTGGGTACACACTGTAAATTGTTAGTTGTTTCTTCAGATGATGCAAACTCACAATTTTTCCTTGTAGCAAAAACCCTCTGATAGTCAAGCATACACACTATACATCCTCCTATTTATCTGTCTTAAGTAATTGTGAAGAAAACTAATGAACTACCTAGAAGATGAAATAAAAGGAATTGTACATGTGTACACATTATACTATCCTCTGTCAGATCCTCTATTGCTAATAGATTATTGTACAGTGTGTGCCCAGCTTCAGTCTTATGCAAGTTAAATGGCAGGGAGGTAATGTGCCAAAATATCTAAACAATAATCTGGAAAACCCCTTAGGACAACACATTGTTTGTGGCTTTACTTTATTAGCGTCTGTTCCTTTTTCTTATGGATTTGTTTAGTTTCCTTAGTAAGGTATAGTGGTATTGTTCTCTCTTCACACGTTCCGTGGCCATGTGAACACAAAAGGATTTAAAGACTTAACTTTGTTTTTCAAGTCACGGTAGAGTGTCATCTTGATGGTTTTTCCTTTGTTTGTTCCGCTGCGCAGTCCCTCCCTGACTCTGCACTTGTTCCTTATCTGAAGGCAGGATGTTCTAATTGGTTTGGGGATCTGGACAAGAGGTATCACCAGGTTCTTACCTGCACAATCATTCCTTTTCATTATGTAGCTGTGATGGCAGGAGGAGATGCCACAGGCTTTCAGAATAGAGGGAGGATTTCCAGTGTTCTGTTTTCCTTCTTGGTTAAATATTTTCCACTCTTTTTTTTTTTAAATTGTGTCTGTCTGACACTTATTGAGTGGGTTTTACTTAAGCTGTCATACCTATGTTATGTTTAGAGATCAAAGCAGAATTCTGATATCTTGACTTTACCTGCTCTCTTTTTTTTTTTATTTTTTTTTTATGTAAAATTGTTTAAGAATGTAGCTCTGAGACATACAGTACATGTCCTATAGCCTTATACTCTTTGTCTGTGGAGAAGTAAGAAGGTGTTATGCTTGTAGCCTAATGCTGGACATACACTAAACGATGTGTGTACTCAGTGACGTCACAAAACATTTGCACCGTCCGTACACACTGCATGATGCAGTGGACGATGGTGCAATATATCGTTGCCCGCCGCATTTAAAATACATGCCGTCGTTCCCTGGGTCATCCCTTTAGGCATGTAGCACGGATGTCAGGATCACCCAGGGAGTGATGTGGCCAATATATCATTGCGATCCGCATCGGAATGATATATCGTCAGATTAATCTCCTTGCGCGTGAACCCAGCTTCAATCACATTCGTGTCACAGAGAAACTCCTAAATCTAGATTCTATGTAAAGATGAGGAGGTTTGTATTAGAATGATTTTGTTTATCTTAAAGTGAATCTAGTGTTGTTGTCCCAAATGCCAAGCTGCTTCTGCCATCATACCCAATCTCCACCCTCAGTAAATTGTATGCTTTCAGGAGTAAGGCCCTTGAGTCCTGTATTTTACAGCACACTCATCTTGTTGCTACCTTGCATGACACTGGTTTTATGTATGCTGTTTCTCCACTGTCCGGTACTGCATGTCACAACAGAGCTTAGCAAATAATACAAAATTATGAGGTTGCCACACAGCCATGGCAAAGTAGGAAAAGTATAATTATTTAACCCACTTATCATGGTGAAAGGTATCATTAATTAGCTAATGCCACAATCTTGCATGTTAAACTTTTGATACAGTATTTGGAAATATGAACATACTGATTAACTTCATTCCAAAAAATAGTAAATTCACAAGTACGTTTATATAACATGTTGAAAGTACTGTAAAATAAGGTTTACTTCTCTTTGGGAATTCAATGTACCTACTGTCTAACCTGTTAAACAGAGATTTTCTTTAATACTTATGCAATTTGTAGCAATATCCATCAATTTAAAACAAAAAACCCTGGAACTTTTCCTTTATATTTGAGTGGCATATTTATTTCAGTGGTCCTTCTATCTTTTGCTATACTTCAGTGGCTCCCAAACTCAGTCCTCAGGGCACCTAGTGGCGAATTTCTCATTAGGCAGATGCAGCACTTGTTTGGGGACTGTACTTGGATGCTTGTGTTGGTACTGTCAGTGCAAAAAGTACCAGTAAATGCAAAATATTTCCACCGTACTATACCATATGTCATTTTGAATGGACTGTAAATGGGGAGGATATGCACATATTGTCCCTGTAAGCTGCTCTACTTAGTAAATATGTATACAGAATAAAAAATAAAAAAGTCATAGCGGCTTTTTTTTATTATTCTAATAAATTGGCTATCATAAAATTAGGCAGGGTAGGGGCACACATTACTGTTGTGACTGGGGGCAGCTTTACCCCTAAATCCGCCCCTGACGGTACCTGGTTTGGGAACACACTGCTCTACATGCAGAATCACCACTGAAATAATTGGGAAAAGACCTGGATCAGTGCTAAACAAATAACAGGCAATGTGTTCCCTCCAAACCAAATTCCCTAACCACCCACAACGCTTGGCAGTCTGATCTGGTTTCCAGTAAATATTGGAGACACTGCTATAGTGAAGCCTAGCCCCAGGCTGGTCAACACAGGGCTGGTGCCTTTGTGATGAGGAGGCTGCAAAAAACCGCATGTCCCTCCTCTCCCAGAGACTACCAGTTATCACTAAAAACCTCAGGGGTTCTCCAAACCCCTCTGGCCTATGGTGTCTGAAACTGAGTTTTTCTTATCTTCTGTCTTGTCCTGTAGAGTATTTGATAGCTTTGCCAAGAAACACAGTTTCTTTGGCTAATTAAAAACCTTCTACTAGAAGGTATTTATTCCTAACACAGGCAGAAATCTAGAAATGGTTTGTGGAAGTGACTGTCATCCCAACAACCCGAATAGTTATTTTCCAGAAAACGGAGACCTGCCCTTTCCCCACAGTCTCTCTACTTGCACCAAAGTCCGTCTATGTTCTTCTTTTATTGTTCTTTGGCAAAATACAGTATATGTAATGCTAATAACGTATCTTTGCACCTGCATTTGGACAGCTAATGTGAATTATTTTTGTTAAGGCAAGAGAGCTGAGAGAATAAAAGTTGTCTGTCCTATTAGCTACAGTGCTGTGGATATTGGCAGTGGGAACTACAGGTGAATTGTATTTGCTCTAGCCTGTACAGTAATTACTCCATCATTAGGCAAATAGCTACCCATCAGTAACTGAGATGTTTCAAATAGACTGTCCATTTTAACAGGATACAAGTAATCAGGATTGTTTTTGACATTTTGTCATAAAGTTCCTTTTCTTTTGTTTTTAGGTTATTGTACTGTATGCTTTCCCCAATACTTTTACAAGTATTAAGGTTCTTTCCTTTTCTGTTTGAAACCTCATTTCTTTTTTTTTTTTTTTTTTTTTTGTTAGCTGCCACACTATTGGTTTTTGTAGTAAACTCTATTTACATTTCTTATAGCACTTGTGTTCCATTTGTCATTAGCAACTGCAAAATCAGTTGCTCGGTGACCACACACAGAGAATTAGGGAAGATAAGTTTTTTCCAAAGCTTCCATGACAAAAGCGGACAATATTGGATTTACAATACAGGCACAGGATGTAGGGTTCTATAACCAGATGTTTTTAGATGTGTTTGCACTGTTTCTTAGGATAGAAAACTCCCACCTGTAAGCTGACAATACCCGCACATCATCGGCTATACACAGATCAAGGCCACTTTAAAAAGTGCTGAGACTAGTCATAGGTGCCTGTCTGAACAGCTGTGTTCCTAACCACAAGGTATGCTTAAAAAAAAAAAAAAGCTTGGAAAACCCGGAAATAATGGCGGTGGAGAAGTGGTAAAGCAGTGATAAGTGGACGGTGATAACGCACCAGCCAATCAATATGGGTTTGAAAAATGACAGTTAGGAGCTGAATGGCGGTGCGTTATCACCTTCCACTTATCACTGCTTTATCACTTCTCCGGGCTTAATACATTGGACCCTAAGTGTACTAATATAAGATGAGGCTCATGGTGACATTGTCTTGTGTTTACCCGTACATTTCTGTATAAATATGTCTGACTTGGGCTTAGACAAGAAGGGGTCCCAAAATAGAAATCTAAAGCATGATTGATACACATGTGAGATGAATGGTCTATATAGATTTTCCAGCAATGTTCACTTTGGATCCAAATAAAATAATATATTGCTCCTTCTGCTGCTAATGTGGTCACAACAGGAACCTTTTACTCAAGAAAAATCAGAATCATTAATGAAAGTTTGCTAGTAGCAAAAACTGTGCCAGACCTAGATAACCTTGTCAGGTTTAACCATGTGATTTGCAAGTAGTTACTGTGGTTGGATTGAGCATGATACACAGGCACGCATGAACTGTGTCCACAAATCTGTCTTTTTTTTTTTTTTTTTCTTTTTTTCCCCTCAATTTCCCAAAGTTCTTTTTCGTAGAGTAGCAACTTGTACTATAATTGGGTCTATTTTTGTGTAATAAAAAAATATACATATTGAAGTTCGATACCATGTTGTAAATCAGGTTTGTAGATGTATCTTATTTTCACACTGCGTAGCCAAGCCCACATGACTACCCGTGATTCAGTCATATGCAACTCCGTTGGACCACTTCCAGCTGTCTGGATGACAATGGTGCTGACTGAATGATAATGGGGTGTTTGCACATATGCAAAGTTTGGTATTGGTGTATTGAGGGCTTGTAGACAGAATTTTGGGCTGTAATACCAAGAGAAGGGGCTGTACTGGCAGAACAAATAGCAGCTTTTAAAGGAGTTTGTGAAGCTCCTTGATAAATGTACAAGGGTAAGAGATAAAAATAGCTCTTGGGGCTTTCGGATTAATAAAAAAGTGTAAACTGCGGTTAGGATAAAATGTATTGTATTTAATATATAACCATAGCTTGTGAATCAATCACATATACAGTATATAAAAAAAAAAGGACACAAATGAATAGTAGTTGGTAAGTTCTGAAATCTTATAAACTGTAACAATATAGACAATTATTAGAATTTTGGGCTATGACGTGTTCTGCATATAGGAAGATGTGCCTGTTTTCAAGTGGATCTCTTGCGCCAAGGATAGGTCTGACGCATATTCTCACTGATAATGATGACCAAGCAGCAATTTACATACGTGCATATCCAGTTTTTTCCTCTGTGCATACAATACAGGTGTAGTTACAGCAAACTTGCACTAACTCTTTCATCGACAGAGTATTCCTTTATTTAGAGGTCTCCAGGTAGTGCATCTTTTTGTGAGATATAACTGCTTGAGGATTAAAGGTTGTTCATCCTGGCCTTTAGGTTACATAAAGGAATCTCCAGTAACGCCCAGATGGATGTGTGTGTGTGTGTGTGTGTGTGTGTGTGTGTGTGTGTGTTTCTTTGGACGTGTTTGTTTTTTACTGTATACACAACATGTGACTGAGAAACAGTAGGTACGTTTCCAGGATGAATGTGGTTGTCTATACACAATGCTCATTTCTTACAAGGTTAAAGATTGACATTATGGGAAAGTGATCTTTCAGAGTTTTTGCATTGTTGTCACCTTTGCACCCAATGTCTTTCTACCATGCTCTATAAACCACAGTACAGTACGTGACTGTATACCACTACTAAAGGAGGACTGTAGGGAACTGTTTTCCCTGCATATATTTTTGTCTTTCATTACTACTGTTATGGAATGCAGTGAACAAGATTTTGTTTAACCACAATTTGTCCTGTATCTAAATGGTTTTAATGTATACATATATTTACATGCTTTGACCATAAGCCAGTATATTTTACAAAGTAGTTGCAAACTCTATAATGTGTAAACTATGCTCCTCGGTAACAATCTACATTTTACATGGTTCTGCTAAATCAGGATTACCATTTAACATGAGTTGTGATGTCTATATTGCTTTACCTCCTTTTCTTTCTTGCCAGTATCTCTCAGGTATAATAAAGCTTGTAACCCTCACAATTTATTTTCTTTTTCAGGTTTTAAAATTGAAGCTTACATGTGATATTGAGTGAAGACTTGGACTTAGGATGCCTTTCTATTGCTCTATATTGTACCATTGATGATGCACTATATGAAGAGAAGCCAGCATCAAGATGCATGTTATGAACTGTGTCTCCTTGGTCAATGATAAAGAAAATGGTGAGTGCAGTGTGGTCATCACAGAGTTAATGCTTGACCATCCATTGCCAGTACTAGCACCACCACCACCACCACCTCCTCCACCGCCACCTCCTCCGCCACCACCATTACCTTCCTTTCAAAATCATGGATCTCAGCCAGTACCACCGCCACCTCCTCCACCACCAGGGGTTCCACCACCTCCTTCGTTTCTATACAATGGTAGTCATGGACATGCCCACAACCATAAAAAGAAAAGGCTGCGGAGCTTTTTCTGGAAAACCATACCTGAAGAGCAAGTAAGGGGTAAAACCAACATTTGGACTATAGCTGCTAGACAGCATCAGTATCAAATTGATACAAAGACAATCGAGGAACTGTTTGGGCAACAAGAGGAAGTAAAGTCTGGAGTCGTCAGAAGAGGCGGGAGTTCTAAAACCTCTTTCCGTGACGCAAAGGATGAGGTAATTTTTTAATATCCCTTCAAAATGTCTACTTTAATTTCAGTTGCAGTTTGAACGTCTGAGCACGTTTATGGATTCCCTTTTGGCGTTTAAGGAATATTTTATGTAGCAGAATTATAAATATATAGCTGTGTAGTCCTGTTTGATGACAACACCCTTGGGTCTGTGTTCAGTAGAGATATCACTGTATGGTACTGTAATACTTGGACTAATACCTTTTTTAAAATAAGTGACAAAATAAGAGAGGGAATAATTTGGTGCAGCAAGACTTACAAGTTGGTAGTTTTAAAAACCTCAGTAGTAATAATAATAATAATTTTATTTATATAGTGCTCTTTCTCCAATAAGACTCAAGGCGCTTAACAGATACAGTACATAGCATAATATAGTACAGAAAATAATGAAGTGCATTTTCATAAAATACAGAAGCATGAAGATACTAAAAGGGACATTATGGAAATGCTTGAGTAAACAGAAAAGTCTTGAGTCTACTTTTGAAGGATTCTATAGTTGGGGCCTCTCGCACTGTGCGGGGAAGTGAGTTCCATAGAGTCGGAGCCGCATGACTAAAAGCTTGGCCCCCAGATGAGTTACGGGATATTCTAGGTACTGCTAAAAGTCTTTCATCTACAGATCGCAGTGATCGAGTGGGGCAGTATGGGGTCAGAAGCTGCTTCAGGTACCTTGGGCCCTGATCATGTAATGCTTTGAAACTCAGTAAGCCAATCTTGAAGATGATTCGCCATTTTACAGGCAGCCAGTGAAGCGAGTAAAGTATGGGTGTTATGTGGCTAGAAAGGGGCTGGTTGGTTAACAGCCTGGCAGCTGTGTTTTGCACCAGCTGTAAGCGGTGCAATTCTTTTGCTGGGAGACCAAGGTAGAGGGCATTACAGTAGTCTAATCGAGATGATACAAATGCATGTATGACTTTTGGCATATCATCTGAGGGAATTAGGTGCTTGATTCTGGCTATGTTCCTCAGGTGAAAGAATTAGGATTTGATTGTGGCTGATATCTGATGTTTAAGTGTCAAGCCACCATCCAGGACAACGCCAAGATTCCGCACACGATCGCTGGTCTGTAATTCTGAATCCCCGAGTGTAAGTCCAGTTGATTGGCTATGCTGCAGTCTTGTCCTTTGATGTTGCGGTCGTATCATAAGGACCTCTGTTATATCCGGGTTCAGTCGCAGCCAACTGGCGCTCATCCACTCCTGTAGCTCAGCTAGACAGCCATTTGGGGTTGCTATTGGGTTATCAGTGCCCGGAGCAAAGGACAAGTACAGTTGTGTATCATCTGCATAGCAGTGGTAGACCAGGCCATGGCGCCTGATTATTTCGCCCAATACGAGCATGTATACTGCAAAAAGCATGGGGGATAGTATAGAACCTTGTGGGACACCACATGGCAATGGCACTGGTGGTGATGAGTATAATCCAGACAATACTCTCTGTGACCTGCCTGTGAGAAATTATTTGAACCAGCTTAGGACTGTGCCATCCAGACCACAGAAATGTATCAGTTGCTCAATCAGAAGCCCATGGTCCACGGTATCAAATGCTGCCGAGAGATCCAGAAGGATTAATATTGAACAGTTACCTCTGTCTCTTGCCATCACAAGATCATTTAACACACACACCAGGGCTGTTTCAGTGCTATGTCTTCTCCTGAATCCTGATTGGAATGGATCATAAATATCATGGGTTGTCAGGCGGGTTTCCAGTTGATTTGCAACCACTTTCTCAATAACCTTTCCTAGGAAAGGAAGCTTTGATACCGGTCTGTAGTTGGTCATGCAGTCGGGATCTAAATTAGGTTTTTTAAGAAGCGGTCTAACAATTGCTTCCTTTAGGGGTCCAGGAAAAATGCCGGTCTGCAAAGAGCATTGAAAATTTTTTGCAAAGACAGGACCAATTATATCCATACAACCTATTAGAAGCTTGTTTGAGGCAGGGTCCAGATCACAGGTGGTGGGACGCAAAATCTGAGCAATTTCAGCAATGTCCTCTACATCCACTGGGTCAAAGCTGGTCCATGAAGGCAGGTAGCTTATATTATGGAAGGGTTAACAGTAACACTCCAGAGGGAGGGGGGTTGAAGGGGCAGCATGTTTTTTTAAATAGGAGACCCACAGAGTGTAAGTTGTCCATTATCAAAGAAGTGGGTCAGGAGAACATTCTGGCTCTGTAATGTTTGATATATCCGAAGCGGCTTCACTTTACCTCATCGTTCTACTCTGCATGCATGCTAGGATCGGTGGGTTTTTATCTTCCTATTTTTATTTTCTTGAAGTTGTCTTTCTGCTGTGACTTTGACTTTTTATCATTATATTCTTGTAACTTTCTTTTTCTCTGTAACATAAGCTTTGAAGTGTTTTACTTGAATTAAATAATCTAATTTTAGATCTGGTTTCTGTTGTGTATCCAACCCAACTCTCTGAAAGAGACGTTACCAAAATATTAATAATTCTAGGTGCAGGCAAAAGCCATAAGTTTGCCTTGGGTCATACCCTAAACATTTGTACTTTGGCTGGTGGCAGTGATTTTCTGTGAAATGAACACACGCGCTCAGGTATCCAGTAACGGTGTCACGTGGCAGGGATTTGCAGATTGGCGTATCTGGGGAATCGCCGTGCTTAGGATCGTGACAAACAGTAGTTTGAAAACAGACGGCAAATTAACTTTATTAGTCTGCATCAGAATCAGAATCTGCTTTATTGGCCAGGTGTACTCACGTACACTAGGAATTCTTTGTGGTACA
Source organism: Pseudophryne corroboree (assembly GCF_028390025.1). Classification (NCBI taxonomy): domain Eukaryota; kingdom Metazoa; phylum Chordata; class Amphibia; order Anura; family Myobatrachidae; genus Pseudophryne; species Pseudophryne corroboree. The sequence continues at coordinate 977,876,312 of NC_086444.1, read as the reverse complement.
ATGCATCGCCAAGCAGCAACATGAAGGGGGAATACATAGCATAAGAAGGGGGAAGAACATAGCATACATTACAAACATTACACATATGAGTTGATACTGCACATTGCAACTGTACAATAGACTCGACATATTATACACGTAAGACTAAAAACGAAGGCTGCTTGGTAGAGCAGCACCGAGGCCGCCATCCGCGGCGCCAACTAGAACTCAAACAATGCACATAATACAGAAGATTTAAGTATTACATCAAAAGATAAACCACACAGACAAACAAAAAAAAAGCACACAGAAAGCATAATGCAGGGTTGGTGTAAGCATTTTGGGTAATAACCTCCAGGGGTTGTGTATTCCATACTGCATACTGTTGTTATTGTCAGGCTTGATTATTGCAATGGCTTAGCGGCTGTTTGGCATTTGTATATCTGGAGGCAGGTAAGATACGGGATGCCGGCGGTCAGAATACCAACCTCGGCATCCTGACTGCCGTAATCCCAACAGGGGCATATAAATCATCTAACCCAGTATTCTGAGGTAATTGGAAGAAGAGGAGTAGTAGATATATATAAGGAGTGCAATGCTACAGGCCCGCATATATCAACATGATACTTTTCCCACCATTGTTTTTAAAAGTGGAAATGAATAATAATCAAGTTATTGCAGAGGCGTTAGTGCACCTGGTGCTGCCGCAAAAGGGGCGTGGCTTCATGGGAGGTGGTGTGGATAAGCATCCCGATACCCGTTTTTAGCACTCCGGGAGATGCATCTGCCCCCGGAGACTGGTGTGCCTGCAGTGCTGGCTTCTGCAGGGTGACAGGAGCTGGGTTGCTGCACGTAATGTTACAGTGCAGCACCCGGCTCCTGTCACTGAGCAGGGAGTTGGCACTTTGGTGACACCCGGGTGCGGGCCGCACCCACCTTGTCACGCCATTGAGATATTGCCTTGTAAGTGTGCTTGCTTCTTCTTTATTTCACGTGTATTTGGATTTTTATTTATTTAAAATGGGTACAGTATAGTGTAAACTTTGTGATCCCGTCTCTGTCCATGTTGACAAGACAGCCCCTTAAAAAGTCAGTGAACTTGTCTGTATTACAGTTGACATTTTTGTTACTATTGTAAGAAGGCTCTTAATGTCAGTTTTCAAGCTTAAAATTTATTTTTTCTTAGGTTTTTATTTATTTGTAATTATTAATCAACACTGAAAAATGCAGCCTGCATGAGTATTCAACCCCTGCAGACTAGTGTTTGGTAAAACCACCTTTTGTTGCAATAACAGCTTTAATTCTGTTGGTTTATGCTCCTTCTTCCTTACAGATTTGTTCCAGGTTGTTTGGATGATGCATGTGGCCTGCATTTTCCAAGTAGTGCCACATTCTTAATTGGGTTGATATTTGGAGTTTTGAAAACATACTCCTTTCTGTTGCTCAACTATGCCACTGTTACGTTGGCCTTCTACTTAGGATTATTGACCTGCTGAAAGGTGAACTTTGTGCCAGCTTTAGTTTTCTAGCAAACTGAAGCAGATTGTTTTGCAGACAGTATTTCTCTGTATTTTGCACCATCTGTCATTCCTTCGAGTTTAACAATATGCTCAGTTCCCACTGAAGAAAAGCAACCCCACATTATGATACTGCCAGCCCCATGCTTTACTGTTAGCATGAAGTTTGCTGAGAATTGGGCAGTGCTAGGCTTATGCCATGCATAGATTTTTTTGAACTGGGGCCAAAAAGATCAATTTTGATCACATTGATCTCATTTGATCACAAATCTTATCCAACAGTCGGCCACTAAACTATGTGTAGCTCCATCAAAGTGATAGTTTGACTCTACATCTTGCACTTGCATTGAGTTCCAAGGGACGGCCTTGTCTGGTCAGTGCCTGTGTAGTTTGACACAGTTTATATTTCCTCACAATTGACGCAATACCACTCACTGGGATATCGAAACACTTAGATATTATTTTATAGCCTTTTTTCCTATTTTGTACATTTCTATAACTTTATCCTAAAGTCTTGAATACTCGCGAAAGCAGCATTTGTCAGCTTTTATTTATTAAAAGTAAAGTCAATTTTCAGATTTTTTATTTTATGTGCCTACTGGATTCTTAATAAAAATACTGTCTGGAACAACCGTTGTGTTGTTTGTAATACAGATCAACCTGTGACTCTTGAAGGGGTTGAAGCTAATATGTATACAGGTTGAATCTCCCATGTCCGAAGTGCCAGGGACCAGACGCATTTTGGGTTTCCGATTTTTCCGTATTTCTGATTATTTTCATAATGAGCTATCTTGAGGATGGGACCCAACTCTGATTACAGAATCCATTTATGTTTCTTATACACCTAACCTGCAGGTAATTTTACACAATATATTTTTTTATTTTGTGCGTGAAACAAAGTTTCTGCTTTAAAACTTCTGATAAGGAGAAGCATAATTTTTTTTGCACTTTTCATATATAAGTGCTTAACAGTACATTGTTAAACATAGGGCATAACATTAATACAGTGAAAAAAATGTGTTCAGGTTAACTCCGCAGTAAATGGCATCACCAGAATTCTGTACCAGCTGTTAAACTACAGCAACCACAAAACGACGACAGGCTTTAATTCTCAGCATACGCAAAACATCAGAAATATTTGAGGGACCAGGAAGTGGGTCTTCTGCACAATTCTGCAGGGGGGAGGCTGCAAGGAGAGAGCTTATGCTCTGCCCACCTGTACTCCTCTGGCAATGCTTTCTACCCCGTCACATGATGTCAGTGTCATGTGCCATTGTTGTTGCCCCCAAAACCTTCAGCTTTTGAAATATTTTGGAATTTAGGATACCGGAGACTTAACATGCAGTTTACATATAAATGTAAATATTATATAATGTGCATATAAAAGCATATATCTTTTGTGAAAATATTTTCCCCTCATCCATATGGTGCCTGGGATTTTGTGCAATTAATCTCCAGAATGTATCAAGTGGTTTTTAATATTCTTATTGTGTTACCCTTCTCCAGGACAAATACGCATTCTGTGGGTTCATTGCAACTTGTAGTCTTATTTAATAACACCAATGTTATTACTAGGGTAAAGGGTATTACTATTACAAAGGGTAATTATGTGCTGTAACCAATACCAACCAAATACCAGCTTTATGAAGTCTTCTTTAGTCACACTAATTTAATCTGCAATTTAGTTGTTTTAGGATACAACACATCATTTGCTTTTACATCAGCTTATTAAAGATCCACAATAGTTTGGTGGGGTCCAGTTCCCCACAGCTGAACTAAACACTTGGAAGTCACCTCAGTTCTGCATGATGATGAGTTACCGCACAGTGCCTTACATTACGGTTGCACATTACCACCTATTTCCTTGCCCTGTGCACCTTTATGGATATTGGTGGCTGTTGTATGGTGTTCTAGAAAGCACATCAGCGCTATCGCACACAACTGAATTGCCCCATGGAACCTTGGCCACGAGAGTGGGTGTTTTGGCCCGAAGAGTGTCAGGTTGTTCCGTTTGATGTGGTCAGTTGGTGCTCCCATACAGTGCTGTGACATCTTCTGTGAGTAGGAGTGACCATAGTGTCACGCTCTTCGGGCTAGTGGTAGAAAATGTATGTGATCAGTCAGGTACAGCCCATCCCCTATTAACGTATTTTCCTTTTTAAGCATAGCATTAGTATGTGTTCATTTTCATAAATTTTCTGCTTGATCAAGTTTATATCCTTCAGGATTTCAATTAAATTTGAAGGTGTATTTCCAGGCTCAGCAGTGTGTACATGGTGTACTTGTTAGTAAATGCTTTGTCCTCGAATAAAATATGATTTCAATATAGAATATATGGACAGGTTCCTGTTTGGGCTTTCTCATAATGAATTCTATTAGGAATACAGTTCAGATTGCTGGTTCGAGCCATGTGATTTGTGTTGTTTATGGTCTTTTAATGCAGTAACGTGGTCTTAGGTGTGATTCTGTGTGAAGGTGGAGACGAGAACAGGCGTTGCACATGTTGGAATATGTACAGGGTGTTAAGAACAATTTATTCTGGCTTCTTGCGTGTGGTGCTACAAGGTGATTCATACACTTGGGTTTGCATTTCCCAGAGCAGCATGTTACAGCAACAAATGATTTTAAAAACCACAGAGATCTACTCGCCAGTTGCTCTTCCTAATGAATGATACTGTATTTGTGCAGGTGTCACAAAAGCATATTACACTTCTACAAGTACTATAGAAGCTACAAAGTAATAAACTATATATAAAGTTGTCAGTTGCATGTAAACTCCTGAGCATATTAAAATGTGATCCCTTTATCCTAATCAGTATCTTTAAAAAAAAAAATAAAAAAAAAAATGAATAAAATTTTTTGGGAAAATCCATTATACATAAAGGGTTCAAACCAGACTGACAAAAAGTAACTACTTTGTTGCTGTTCTGTGATAAATTCTTGCACAGAGACCTCATCACTGACCATTTTCTTCCACCGTCACTAATGCAGGAGAGAGCTGAGGCCGTGAGTTTTTTAAATGTAACCGTAACCAGATAATAGCGTTGCAGATAATAGTTTCCACACCTCCTATATACTGACACGGTTTATCAATGCACAATGTCAGAATATCTTGCCTGGAACAGTATTCTGTGCTTTTTCTACATTTTACTCAAGGGAAGTTGTGTGTTTTTGTTTGATTCCGACGACACTGTTTCCAGTGGCCAGCATCAAGTGACACCCCTTTTGGCATCTATATCTCGAGTCTCATTGATAATCACTTTGTAAACTGTCAGCACTAGTTATGTGTAATTCCATTGCTGTATCTAAGTTAGTCCTGTTTTCAAGTTAATAGACTTTTTTAGTTTGTCAAACAACAGTGTAATCGAATATCAATTACAGTAAAACACATTTCTTGGGTATGTTTAGGAGCATTTTCCACACATTTTATTCTTACCTTCTTTCTTTCTTAAATGTTTTTGGTTTATCTTGTTTCTATTAATTGTTAAGATGCTACAGTACCCCTCCGTACACAGTGTACCTCTGTGATGTGTGAGTTCCTACTGAATGAATAGGTTCAGCCTGCAGAGTACTGCTCCCACTGCTTGAAGGAGATGGGTACACTTTACTAGGATTGTACTGATGACCCTGTGTACATTGCAAAGCGTTACTAGGGTAACGTCGCAGAGAGCCTGACACATCTATTGCCAGCTCAGTCATTAAAACTCCCCGCCGGTCCTCCTTTTTCATTGGGGTGCAATAAAGCTGCAATAAAACTTTTTGTAAAAATGTATTGAAATAGCAGTGGGTGTGGGCCTACTTGGGAGTCCAGCAGCCTTTGTGGCATCATCATGCCTAGGACCCTTGCTTTAGTGACATTGTTTTATGTTACTGGTAACTTACCAGACCACATACAGTATGTGCTGAATGTCTTTCCCACCTCCTTCTTATTAAAGCATGTCTCTAAATATCTACACTGTACCTCCGCAAATGACCATTTGGCAGATTATACCTAATGCAAGTCTTACACCTTTTTGTGCACAATATCTGGCTGAGCTCTCTGTTGTCAGGCATCGTTGTCTGGTATGTGCCGTCACATGCACTAAAATAGCTCAGCCGTCACACAAATCCTGTTTTAATTGGGACTCGTAGTGGGTGCTGAGTGATTGTACAGTGTGAGTCAGTGCTTGTATTTCTGTAAGATTTAAGTGTCATTACATTGCTGAGCAGAGGGCTGCCAATTCTTGTCCATGTCTGCATCGGTTAACGCTGTGATGTGTATTATTCATAACTTCTGGGAAATGCGCGTCATGCTATGTGGTGGTCTTGTTAAGTTTAATTAACTTACAAGGAAAAGCAATACCTAATAACACTGTGGTTCGGACCGCTGCGGCCGCTTACGTAAACAATAACCCCTAAGATGTGTATGCACGTTGCGTATACGCGCAGACACGCTGTACGCAGAATGCAGCGACACGCGTGGCTGAATACACCTTCTTCCCCAAACAAGAATGGAATGCGACACCAGTAGTTAAATGTTATGTTGTGGTTCAACGCACCAACAATATTTATTCAAAAAGATACAAGTAGAAAATACAACAATATTACAGAGAAGAGCTACAAACAATAGTACATACGTTTGTTCGCCAGCGCTCCCGGATCCAGGTCTCGGTCAGTCTTAACAAGATGACCTCCAGAGAATAGACTGGTGTCTGGTCAGGGAACCTTTCTTTTATACAATAGGTCCAAATACAATACAATAGAAAATGTAAGCTCTTCTTCCATAGGTCAAGGGGCAGGTCATTTACAGTACATGAGGGGTCATAGGTTGGTTTGAATGAGTGGGCGATGCTTTGTCCAGGTGTGCTTGCAGGTCTCCACCACCGGGTTCCCGCCGAATATCATGAGTACAGTAATTACAGTATTGGTGAATATTACAGTTCTGCGCATATTTATGCGCAGAAACATGCGATTAACTGCACATAACAACCGGTACATAGGTCTCAAAATACTGCACATCTGGATACCAAACACTAAGTCCTAACCTGGTTCTGTCCCCTCACATCCTGTAAAGCTGAATATTTCCATTGTTCTGCCCTTTGAGTAAATGTAACTTGCTGGCAATGTGTGTGGAGACTATGTGTAAATTGTGCACTATATGAATTGAATATGTCTTTGTAGCTTTTCTGTGCGAATGCGTGTGCTACTGTATATACTCATACCAGGTGCCAATATGCAAGGCTCGTGAACCAATGTACGTAGCTTGCGTTTATGCGTACACACAGCGAGAACGCGCTTACACAGAGGCCACTCTATGTGGTGTTTGCACATGGTGTGTGTAATATTTTCGACTTCGACAGTCTTCTCTCCTGTGGCAGGTCTCTGCTCAATGGTGGAACTACTGATGTTGCAACAGCTACAGTTCCTCAGGGTGAAAAGGAACCTGTAAGCACTACTTGCAACAGATGTAGTTCCAGCAATACCTGTAACCACAGTCATCAAAGAGCCTAAAGAGTGAAGTCCATCAGACAGTAGATGGTCATAATGCTAATTAAATTGCTCTGAGGAATTTTTATAAAATACATATCAAAAGTAGGAAAGGTGGGCACTCCAAGCCTAAAGAATAAAAAAACGAAACAAAAAAAAAACACTTAACAGGTTGTAGAAATAGTACAGCACTTAGGATCTGGATGCTTAAACAAGTGTGTTTATTTTGCATAGATATTGATGTGTGTTTTTTTTTGTTTTTTTGTTTTTTTTATTCTACTTTTTGGTCAAAAGAATTGTTGAAAAATTGGCAATTCTGAAGTCCCTAGATATCAACATTTGAGCCATTTGAACTCCTATGGGGTCGATTCAATTCTCTGACAGTTGAATAGTGCCGGGAATTAGCTCCCGTTGCTATTCAGCTCAAGTCGGATTTCCTCTCGCATCCCCTGGGGGTGAGAGAAGAATTCCTGACAATTCAGTGTCACTTGGCACTGTATTGAATAGCATCGGGAGCTAATTCCTGGTGCTATTCACCTGTCAAAGAATTGAATCGACCCCTATCTGTCTACTTGGAAAATACTTTCAACCCACACCCAAATCACAATCTGGCCCACTGAACGCTGATTCACTGTAAATAGGCCCTGGGGCAACAGTACCAGTAGACGAGCCTAGGCAGTTGCCTAGGGTGCCAATAGTTAGGGAGCATCTAAAACTCCAATGTATGTGGTGCCCCCACATGGAGAGCCAGCCTATGATTAGGTGAAGCAGCAGGCAACCTCTGTGAAGCTGTCCGCTGCCGTTCCTCAATGCCAGTGCTGCATTGGGTGTTTGAGGATGCCACACACAACCCCCTACTGGCTAAGGGAAGGAACAGCAGAAATGTAGATTCACCTCTAGCAGGGGTGGGATGCAACAGCACATAGCATGCTCCCAGGGCTTTCACCAACGTACTACTTTCCGCCATATTGTCTACAGATCTGGGAATTGGTTAGATTAACCCTTTATAGCACTATATTGATGCAATGTAAGTTACTGGTAGCCACACATAATATAATATATATATATATATATATATATAATATATATATATATATATATATTTTATAACTGATATTCTTTTTGTTATGTAAGGGGATTATTGTATACTTTCCCAGGGAACAAAAGATACATTGGCTCATCTAAGTAGTGCTGCAAATACAGTTTGATAGAATATTATTCTTTACTTGTGTTCATTATCTCGCATCATTGTTGCTACAAGAGTTGTCCTTTAAAACCTGACAAATTATGGGTAGCGCCGCTAACAGTATTCATAACTTGTATAGGTGGGTAATCGATCTGCACACTGTGTACTTATTGTGAATTAACAACTGTTTTTCATAACCAGATTGCAAGATGCGGATGTTCTCTTGAATGCTTATTTACTGTTTATTGTATTATCTCTGGCATCCCTTGATGACACGTGACTTAACCACAAAGCACATCTTTACCTAAAGCCATCTCTGAAACAAACAAGTGAAAGTAAAGGATTACTAAGCATAATTAATCACTTGTTTTTTCAATATAATGTTCAAGCTTTTATAGTTAATTAATTTAAGTGTACCTGTTAGTAAGCAGGCCTTGGCATGTAGAGAGTTTAATAAATTCCTACTGCTTATGTTGAGTTTATGAAACTGTCTGTGTCATCTTTTATCATTTGTAAGCTTAATAAACACCCACTCACTAGACTATAATTTGGTCTGTCGCTTAGATTGATGCTTAAAAGAAGGACTAAAACATTAAATTTATGTTGAAGTCACATTTGTAAATCATGAGTGTACAAAGTTTATGGAGCTTAATGAAACGCTTAGAATATGGACATGCAAAACTGTTGCAGTTCAATCAAATAACCCTCACTCACCCTATTCATTATGCAGGAAACTGCAGGACTGTTGTTACTATGAGTTGCTTTTTAGTGTTTTGGTATAAGGTGCTTTTCTTTTCTTCTATTGTGTTCCCTTCTATACTACTGATATGTCATAAATGACTGTCTAAGGGACGCATTTATGGCTTTGGGTATGAGACAGCTCAGAACAGGGCTTGACAAATTTTTCTAAAATCTAGGAGCCAGGATGAAAGTGCATGAGCCAGATGAGCCGGTGCATTATCACCTTACACTTATCAGTGCTTTATCATTTCTCCAGGCTTAATACATCTGCTCCAGTGATCTTTCGCAAGAATATTCATATGCTTATCCAAAGCATGTTTAAATTGCTCTACTGACTTGGGTGGTCATTCCGAGTTGATCGCTCGCTAGCAGTTTTTATCAGCCGTGCAAACGCATTGTCGCTGCCCACCGGGGAGTGTATTTTCGGTTTGCAGAAGTGTGAACGCCTGTGCAGCAGAGCGCCTGAAAAACATTTTGTGCAAAACGAGACCAGCCCTGTAGTTACTCTTCATGTGCGTTGATTCTAACGTTGGTGGGTTGGCTTTGACGTCACGCACCCGCCCAGCGTTCGGCCAGCCACGCCTGCGTTTTTCCTGGCATGCCTGCGTTTTTCTAAGCACTCCCTGAAAACGGTCAGTTGACACCCAGAAATGCCCCCTTCCTGTCAATCTTCTTACGGCCTCCAGTGCGAATGAAAACGTCACTAGAACCTGTGCAAAACCACAAAGGACTTTGTACCCATACGTCGCTCGTGCGCATTGCGGTCCATACGCATGCGCAGAAATGCCGCTTTTTAGCCTGAGCGCTGCAAACAACGGCAGCTAGCGATCAACTCGGAATGACCCCCTTAGTCTCAACCACCTCTGGCGGGATGCTATTCCACTAATCCACTACCCTTTTCTGTAAAGTAGTTTTTCCTTTAAATTTCCCCTGAACCTACCTCCCCTCCAGTTTCAATACTTCTTTCTTTGAAGAATGTTTCCCGCCTGAACCTTGTTAAAACCCTTGATATTTTTGACAGTTTCTATCATGTCCCACTTTTCCCTTCTCTGACCCAGACTATACATGTTAAGAACTTATGGTCTTTCCAGGTAAGTTTTGTGATGTAGACCATGCAGCATTTTAGTTGCCCTTTTTTGTACAGTCTCTAATGTATTTATATCCTTCTGTAGATACGGCCTCCAGAACGGAGCACAGTATCCTAGATGATAGCGTACCAATGGACCTATACAGTGGCATTATTACTTTGTTTTTCCTGATGCTAATTCCTCTCCCTAGGCAACCAAATAGGGACTCGTAGGTCCCTTTCCTCCTCTCTAGTTTCCATTATAGTACTCTTGATACTATAGAGCTGATTCAATTGTTTTGGGCGTCTAAATGGGAATGTTTAGACACCCAAAGAATTCAATTGTTACTATTCAACTGTTGTTTGGACACCCATACATATTGCGCATGTCGCACCCAAACAGCCGGAGTTCAGGCATGTAAAACAACTAAACCCATCTAAAGTCCAGCTTTGGTCATCCAAATTCACGTTCGGACACCCAAAGTGCACTTTTCTTCTCGCTCCTCAGGAGGCTGAGAGAAGAAATGTCATTCCCGCGGCTACCGGGGCGTCTAAATGGAGCAGCAATTCATTTGCTCCATTTTGCGCCCCCTAGTGGTAGCCATGGGAAAAAACAATTGAATCGGCTCCTATATGTAGCCTTTGGGTTTTTTAGACTGAAGTGCATGATTTTGCAGTTGCCATGTTCTTGATCATTCCTAAAGTCTACATAGATCTCTATCATTTTGTTTTACCCCTCCTGCTATGTCTACCCTGTTGCATATCTTTGTGTCCTCTGCAAAAAAAGCATACCTTCCCTTCAATACCATTTGCAATGTCACCAACATAGATATTTAAGAGCACTGGTCCAAGTACAGATCCCTAGGGTGCTCAACTGGTAACCTAGCTTACCATAATCCTTGTTTTTAATTTTTTCTTGTTTGTTTAAATTTTTGACAAATTATTTAATACTTTTATTAATATGGATGGGGTTTTTAAGCTAATGTGTAATTTCACACGTCCCATTGCACTGTACACAGTTACTGTATTAGTGTTAGATTTGCCGTCCATTTAGTAGATAAAGAAGGTGGTGTTTGAGGGTTTTTACAGACAACGCACTGGAAACTAATGGCACTGCAGGAAGATGATAATAGGGGAAGGGTACACAGACCCTTAATTAAAATGATAATGAGCTTTTAGCCATTACGTAATAACTTAAAGGACTGATAGCTTCTGCTTTGATTTGTTATGGTTAGAGCAGTGGTTCTCAAAAAAAAATGTGAGTCACGGTCCCCTAGCGTATTAGATATTATTTTATTACAGCACCCCTAGGCCAACAATTTCTTTTTGAGAAATTCTGGGTGGGGGGGGGGGGGAATTACGTAAATTGTGTTTATATATCAGCCTTGGCTTCAGTTATATGGTGAGGGACAGGATTCGCTTCTGTTTGTCCACATATTTTATGATGGAAACCCACAAGCACTGGTTTTGCCTTTTACATTGCCCATAAATAATTTCATTTGTTCATGGTGCTTACTATAACTCTTGCTTGTGTGTTGGACACAGGAGTAGTGGTTGTTCATTTTTAATTTGGCAGAGCTGTTAAGATATCTAGTAATTAAAGCTCCCTCTTCATTGAGTAGGTTTCATTGTGAAACAGATCAACATTTATTGTTAAAGGGATTTCTGGGTTGGCACCTGTATCTGTTACAGGATGGTCTGCTACTGGTGATCATATTTAATTCATATGTTAGTCACAGATACTCCGCACGTTACATAACACCAGCTCTGTAAGGTTTATTGACCTATTCATTCATTGTTGAGTTTCAGAGATTTAGTTTGTTTCTATAAAACGCTAATGTGCTGTTTCATTTCTGACCAAACTTTAAATCACCTAATATCTTTATATCTTTATAGGTTTCTCTTTTGGATTCAAAACGAAGCATGAATATTGGGATATATTTGAAGCAGTTCAAAAAGTAAGCTTTACATCGCATGTGAAAACTGAAATATAATGTATGTTATTGCTGCAACATATCACTGATATGATTCTCTTCTGTAGCTGGTTAGTAGCGATGACTTAAGCCCTGGTACACACTGTTCGAATCATTTGGCAGATCAGATAATCGTCGGAATGATTATGCACTCCATTCACGCTGAGCTATTTCTAGCTCGATGTGTATGTTCAGTGGATCGGGAGGTCGGGCATCTTAAAAATGAAACTGCTCGTAAGATGCGACCTCTCAATCCGACCGTTTGCAGGGCGTTTTAAGCCATTTAGCGGCTAATACTCCTGCGTACACCATCTATACAATTATAGGGCCAATCAGCCCGATAATTGTATAGTTATGTACCTAGCTTTAGTGTACTCGGAACAGGAAAGCAAATGTCATTCCAGGCTGCTCCAGTATACTGTATGGTCCAAACTTATGATGTTGGCTTTATGTTAGAGTTTGTCCGGATGACTGTATTAAAACAAATGACTTATTATTTTTGCTATTCATTTCCCCCAATGTTGTAGGGCTGCCTTTACTTTTCCACTACTAGGATATTGATGACTATTGCCTCCCTTCTTTTTTAATGTGCAAAACTAAACTTTGTTTCCTCTGAAAAAGTTATTTTTTAATTTATTTTTGTAATGTTCCTCAAAATGTAACTAGTGGCATTCTGAAAAAAATATCCGATATTCTCCAGCGGCACCTAACGTTTGACGTGATATTGACATAACGCATCAGCACTAGGCTGCAGTACAAAGGGACATGGATAGCCATCGGGGTCAGTTGCCGCAAGAGCCCTCCAGTGCCCTGAGTTATTCACACATTGTTGCACTATATCTGGTATCATAAATGTGCACAAAGTATTTGTGTGAAAATACATGTGTAATATATTTGTGTGCGCAGTGGCATATCTATAATAGTTGCAGGGCCCCTGGGACTAGGGAGGCCCACACCGCACACCCTGCACCATTCCTTCAGTACTTGCCTCTCAGGAGTACCACGTCGTCGGCAGCGCAGCACAAATCACCGGGAAAATGTTTGGTCGGACATTTTCCAGGTGTTTCGTGCATGTGCAGTAGGAAGATTGGCTGGAAAATGCCCACTGCGCAAAAGTTTTCTAGAGCTCATTTCTGTGCTGCTGGCTATAGAGGAGGGAGCCTGGACGGAGACTGCACACGGGCCCCCTCTTCTCCTGGGTGTAGTATGGTATGCCGGCGGCCAGCACACCGGCGCCAGAACCCCGACTGCTGGCATACCGACAGCTGGGCGAGCACAAATGAGCCCCTTGCAGGCTCTCTACGCGCGCCACACTATCTATTTTCCCTCCGGGAGGTCGTGGACCCCCAAGAGGGACAAAAGGTGTCAGTATGCCGTGTGTTAGCATTCCGGCGCCGGTATACTGTGCGCCGGCATTCCAACAGCCGGCAAACTGAAGACCTCCCCTTCTCCTAATATGCCCCTGTGTATGTGTGTGTGTATTCACAGATAAAGTGAACCAAGGGGGTAATTCATATCTGATCGTTGCTGTGCGATCAGGTCCAAACTGCGCATGCGTATGCACTGCAATGCGTAGGCGCATTGGACAGCTACAATGAGCATCGCCAGTCAGCGACCGGATGGTGCGAAGGATCCATTCCTACAGGCGTTCACAAGGTGATTGAAAGGAAGCTGTTTGTGGGTGGTAACTGACCATTTACAGGGAGTGTCTGGAAAAACGCAGGCGTGCCCAAGCGTTTTCAGGGAGGGTGTCTGACATCAGCTCTGGCCCTGATCAGCAGGATTCAATCGCACTGGAAGAGTAAGTCCTGGGCTGTGCAAAGACTGCACAAACTGATTTTTAGCAGCTCTGCTAACACATAGGATCGCACACTTGCACAGCGAAAATACACTCCCCCTGTAGGCGGCGACTATCTGATCACAGGACAGCAAAAAACGCAGCCCAGCTATCAGACTTGAATTACCCCCCAAGTCCATTCCTTTCTATTTTGTACGAACACTGCCATGGTACAGTGGAAACATCATATTTTATAAAACCGTATAAATTAAGCATTGTACATGGACATGATAGATAGAGATATATATATATATATATATATATATATATATAATATACACACACACACAATACTATGCAAAAAATCTAAATCACGTGAATGTTTGACATGACCACCCTTTGCCTTCAAAACGGCATCAATTTTTCTAGGTACACTTGCACACAGTATTTGAAGGAATTCGGCAGAGAGGTTGTTCCAAACATCTTGGAGAACTAACCACAGACTTGCCCAAATCCTTCTGTCACTTCATGTAATCCCAGACAGACTCGATGATGTTGAGATTGGGGAACTGTGGAGCCATATCATCACTTCCAGGATTCCTTTTTCTTCTTTATGATGAAGATAGTTCTTAATGACATTGGCTTTATGTTTGGGGTTGTTGTCTTGCTGCAGAATAAATTTGTAGTCAGACACCTCCCTGATGTTACTGCATGATAGATAAGTACCTGTCTGTATTTCTCAGTATTGAGGACACCATTATTCCTGACCAAATCTCCAACTCCATTTGCTGAAATCCAGCCTCAAACTTGCAAGGAACCTTCACCATGCTTCACTGTTGCCTGCAGACACTCATTATTGTACCGCTCTTCAGCCCTTTGGTAAACAAACTGCCTTCTGTTATAGCCAGATATTTAAAATTTGACTAATCAGTCCAGAGCACCTGCTGCCATTTTATGCACCTCAGTTCCTATGTTTTCGTGCATTGTTGAGTCACTTGTTCTTGTTTCCACATCGAAGGTATGGCTTTTTGGCCGCCAGAAGTGGTCTTCTTGCAAGTCCACTCCTGCCCAGACTTCTCTGAACAGTAGATGGGTGCACCTGGGACCCACTGGTTTCAGCCACTTCTGAGCTGCTGGCACTGCTGGACATTTTAATTTCAAAGAGAAATGAGCTTGATTTGTCCTTCATTGATGGACTGCGTGAACGTCCATCAACGTTGCCCATTTCTTTGTGCTGCAAATACTGCATTGATTTAGATTTCTGTTCATCCACTTGCAATCTGTTAATTGATAAAAATAAACTAAGAGCACCCCCCCCCTCTCTCTCTCTCTCTCTCTCTCTCTCTCTCTCTCTCTCTCTCTCTCTCTCTCTCTCTCTCTCTCTCTCTCTCTCTCTCTCTCTCTCTCTCTCATTTATATATATATATATATATATGTGTGTGTGTGTGTATATATATATATATATATATATATATATATATATATATATATATATATATATATATATATATATATACATACAGAATGTCTCGGGGAGCTGTATGTGTTGTTAAATAGGAATACTCTTCCAAATTTTGACCACAATATAATAAAAAAACGTTCAATTTATTCACAAATTATCCATGCACAGTGCACTTTAGTGAACATAAATTGCCACATACAATTCGAGCAACAAACATGTTTAAAATACAGATTCCAATTTTGTAGAAGACATGATCAGGCTTTGTGAATTGACAGGCTCTCCTGAACAGCAGTTCAGGAGAGCCTGTCAATTCACAAAGCCTGATCATTTTAAGTGTGGTTGTAGCCGATAGCGAATACAGCGGTACAATCCCCTAATTTGCACTTCTATGAGGGCTTGACCAACGGGGAATACCAGTGCACTCAGCGCTATTATTATTTGATTTTAATATATTGATTTACTTGTGGGAACAACATTACCGATAAATTGGTTATTTGCCCCATAACTCTTCCAATATCCATTGACATGAACCCCTGATGAAGTCCTTTAAGGGCCGCAGCACTGTTTATGTAATTCTGACATTCTGTGCTACGGCTCCATCACCTCCCCAGCAGTGCTTCATACTCCCGCAGCCGGGTTCACTGGTACTTGCACCGGTCTAAAGGCACACCACCGCTGACGCTCTCCTGGAGCTGCACATCGGGGAGGAGGTAAGAGGGTTCCCCGTCGGTAACTCGCAGTCCTAGGATATGGACCGCGCCGCTGGCGTGGACACTGTACTGCACAGGGACCCCACTATATCCACCAGGGCAGGGAGCACAGGTCGGATTTACTAAAATCCGTTTTACATAGGCTCCACAGTACTCGGTGGTGAGGACCAGCATAGGGGATAAGGCTCTGACCTGTAGCCCTTCCCCCAGCTCCGGGCGCCATCTACTGCTGGTGTTCCCGCCCTGGAGCTGCATTTCACTCTCCCTCACTCCCTGACAGAGATTTTGGTGCCATCTTTACACAAGTAGTTGGGCTGATCTCCGGGACTGCAAGGCACTGTCTACTCTGTAAAGCCGCCTGTCTCATCAGTGCTGTGCATTTACAGGCACTTAAGTATTCTGCATGTCATTTTAGACAGTGTTGGTTAAGAACAAGTGTACTGCTTCCTGAATATGTAGTATAAGTATTCTGTGATATACATCCAGTATCTACTGTGCACTGTTATATGTATATTCATTCATGTTTATATATAGTTTTACCAGTCCAGTGCAGTTTTGTTTATGTATAATAACTTTTGCACTGTATCTGTGACTGAGTGTGCTGCTGTGTGCATTTCATTCTAGTGTATCACACGTGTTTTTATATATATATATATATATATATATATATATATATATATATATATATAAAAAAATTTATACACTGTTTGTTTTTTTTTACTGTGTATTTCAGAGTTGCCTCCTACCGCTTTAATCCTCTGTTTGTGCCCTGTATTTACTGTCACATAAATAAGGGGGTTATTTGCAGGTATTGTGTTTGTCTGGCTGTATTGTACTGTTACACTGTAAGGCTGCATTCCCTGTAATGTATGCCACTTCGGGCGGGAAATCCGCAGACGCGTCTGCATCATGCAGTGCTGGTACCAAGGATTTACCTGAGGGGGAAGTTTTAGCTGATGGTTCAGGCACTGGGTGCCATACATCTCCCAGTCAGCCTGCAGCACCTATGGCCAATCAGGAACTACCTTGGGTAGCGTTCTCAAGTATGCTGAATATGCTTGTGACACGTCTTACGCCCCCTGTTGGACCTCCTGTGCCATTGCAGTCACATATTGCCCCTGTAGTTAATCCGCCCTGGGCGGACACTCTGTCTACCCAGTTACAACAATTAAATCAATCTATTGTTTAAACAAAAGTCTACCCCATGCCCCTCTCTGGTCAAGAGGTCATCTAAGCGGGCCATTTCTTCCTCACATTCCACTAATATTTTGGATAATTCTTCTGATGAGGATGGGGAATATACTAATTCATCAGACACTGATACAGTTGCTTCTGATGAGGAATCTACAACCCAGGTTGATGTTTCTGACCTAGTGGAGGCTATTAAGCTGATTCTCCAAATTGATGATGAGATTGATCCCACTACTGCGTCTAAGAAACTTGATAAGTTCAAACGTCAGAAGGTTACTAAAGTAGCCTTTCCACATTCTGACCATTTAATTGACATATGTCAGGAATCCTGATCATCTCCAGGAAATACATTTTCCCTGTCTAAAAAGCTGCTGGCTCTTTATCCTATCCCTGCGGAGTTGAGTAACAAGTGGGAAACTCCACCGTCGGTGGATTCTCATGTCGCCCGTCTAGTGGTGTCATCTACTCTGCCTGTCACCACTGTCACCTCACTGAAGGAACTGACTGATAAGCGTGTGGAGGGATGCCTGAAGTCTATTTACTCTCTTTATGGTGCTGTACATAGACCCACTATAGCAACCTCCTGGGCCGCGAAAGGAATTGAAGCATGGTTTCAGGCAATTGAGGATGAGCTTCCTCAGGATATTTCTGACACTGCCAGACAATATCTGTCTCATATTACCATAGCATCCCACTATATTCAGAAGACTGCCTCTGAGGCAGGTGTAATGGCATCCAAGGCGTCTACTACGTCTATACCTATTCAGGTCCTGGAAGGTGGACCTAGACTCCAAAAAGACCTTGGAGGTGCTTCCTTTTAAGGGAGTCATCCTTTTTGGGGAGGATCTGAATAAGCTTGTGACTGACTTGGCAACTGCTAAGACTTCGTTTCTCCCAAGTACTAATCCTTCTGCACCGAAGGCAAAGGGTACCACTTTTCGTTCCTTTTGACCTCCCATGGAAGGCAAATGGTCAGGCGTACCCGAGACAGGCTCGTACTTCCAAATCAACTAAGCCCAAACCTAAACAATCCTGGGCCGCCCGTCAGCCTGCTTCCAAACTAAACAAGCCTGCTGCATGACGGGGCGGGCCTCTCCCTGGGGGACCCTAGGGTGGGATGCCGACTTCTGCAGTTCGCTCAGGCCTGGTTAAAGACCACTTCGGATGCCTGGGTGCAGGAAGTTGTCTCTCACTGGTACGCAATCTCTTTCAAGAGACGTCCCCTCGCCAGTCCTGCTCGACTGTTATCCCTTCGGATCCGTTGAAAGTGCAAGTTCTACACTTGGTTGTGCAATCCCTCCTGTGCACTGGAGTGGTAGTGGCTGTACCTCTGTCCCAGAGAGGCAGGGGATATTCGACCCTGTTTCTAGTTCCGAAGCCAAATGGATCCTTCTGTCCTATACTACACCTCAAAGCATTGAACAAATTTGTGAGTGTCCAAATTCCGTATGGAAACTCTGTGCTCTATTGTACTGGCCATGGAACCCGAAGACTATATGGTATCCCTGGACATACAGGATGTTTACCTGCATATACCTATTGCCATCTCTCATCAACAATATTTGCGGTTTGCTATTGGCAACCTCCATTATCAGTTCCAGGCTCTGCCATTTGGACTGGCCACTGCCCCTCGGATTTTCACCAAGGTCATGGCCGTGATGACGGCCCTTCTCCGCCGTCAGGGAATCGGGATCCTGCCGTATCTGGACAACTTGCTGATCCTGCCGAACTCCCAAGATGTCCTCCTCAGTCATCTGAAACTGACGATCCAACTGCTATAGGCCCACGGGTGGCTCATCAACTGGAAATAGTCCTTGCTGGTCCCTGCTCGGAGCATGGTGCACCTGGGGACACTGGTGGACACACACAGCCAGAGATTGTTCCTGTATCCAGAGAAAGTCCTGAAGCTTCAGGACAGGATCAGATACTTCCTCTCTCGCCCAAGAGTGTCGATAACTCAGCGATGCAAGTACTAGGCCTCATGGTGTCTGCTTTTGACGTGGTAGAGTATGCTCCATTTCATTCCCGCCCTCTGCAGAGGTTAACCCTTTCCAAGTTTCACGGCCTTCCCCATCGGATCAGGTCTCAAATGATCCCTTTGTCTCCGGAGGTTTGTCTGTCACTGCTGAGCTGGTGGCTACAGGACCAACAGTTGAGCAGGGGCCGTCCCTTCTGAATCTCCAACTGGGTCCTCCTGACAAAGGACACCAGTCTGCAGGGTTGGGGCGCGGTGTTGGAGCAACACTCCCCAGGGTCGGTGGTCCAGGGAGGAATCTCTCCTCCCGATAAACATTCTGGAATTGCGGGCTGTGTTCAATGCGTTGACACTTACCCTGCCTCTGGTACAGAACAGACCTGTTCAATTACAATCAGACAACGCCACCATGGTGGCACTCGAAGCCGCAGGGCAATGTTGGAAGTGTCAAAAATCCTACGTTGGGCGGAACGCCATCTGCCAGCAATATCGGCAGTGTTCATTCCCGGAGTCTTTAACTGGGAAGCAGATTTCCTCAGTCATCAGGAGGTTCACACCGGAGAGTGGAGTTTTCATCCTGAAGTCTCTCAACTCCTAATGGACAAGTGGGGCCTACCAGATGTAGACCTGATGGCGTCTCAACACAATCACAAGGTTCCGGTCATGGACAAGGGATCCTCAAGCAGTGTTCGTGGATGCGCTGGCAATTCCATGGAACTTTTGGCTGCCATACGTGTTACTCCTGTCCAGGGTATTACGGAAGTTCAAGCAAGAAAGAGGAATACTACTTCTAGACGCTCCAGCATGGCCCAGACGGCATTGATTCTCAGACCTGCAAGGTCTCTCGATAGAGCGTCCTCTTCTACTTCCTCAACACCCAGACCTCCTCGTTCAGGGCCCTTGTGTCTACCCGGACCTGGCCAGTCTGGCTTTGATGGCACGAATCTTGAAGCTTCACTCCTGAGAGTCAAAGGATTCGCCGAGGCGGTTATTTAAACTATGTTGAAGTCCCGCAAACCGGCTTCTGCACTGATTTATTACAGGGTATGGAACTCTTACTTCACATTATGTGCTGCTAAGAATTATGATGCCTATTCGTTCAAAGCTTCCAGGCTTTTGGCTTTTCTGCAACAAGGCCTAGATTTAGGCCTTCATCTGGCCTCCCTCAAGGTTCATCTATCTGCCTTGTCGGTGTGGTTTCAGAGAAAAATTGCGTCTACTCCTGATGTTCTACTTTCACTCAGGGTGTTTTACGGATTCAGCCTCCCTATGTCCCTCCTGTGGCTACATGGGATCTGTATGTTGTCTTAAATGTCCTACAAGAGTCTCAATTTTAACCTCTTGAGTCTGTGGACCTTAAATGCCTTACGCTTAAGGTCGTGTTTCTGCTGGCTTTTGCCTCTGCTAGGAGGGTGTTGGACTTAGGCGCTTTATCCTGTCGTCCACCCTTTTTGATTTTTCCCCGTGTCTGGGCAGTAGTTCGAACCCGCCCCTGTTATCTACCTAAAGTGGTATCTTTTTTTCCATCTTAACCAAGATTTTGTGGTTCCGGCTTTTATCTCTTTTGGTTTGTCTTCCAAAGAACGGTCTTTGGATGTGGTATGGGCTCTCCGTATCTATGTGGGGATGATTGCCTCTATCCGGAGGTCAGATACCCTTCTTGTTCTTTTTGGTTTTCACAAACGTGGCTGGCCTGCGAATAAGCAAACCTTGGGCAGATGGATTAGAATGGTGATTGCTCAAGCTTATACGCAGGCTGGACTCACAGCGCCTGCTGCTATCAAAGCCCATTCTGCTCGGCCTGTTGGACCTTCTTGGGTGGCCCATCTTGGTGCGTCCGCAGAACAGTTGTGCAAGGCGGCTACATGGTCCTCCGTGAACACGTTCATTAGGTTCTATGCCTTTTGATACTTCCGCCTCCCAGGATACTTCCTTTGGACGCCGGGTTCTTGTGCCCGCTACGGTGCGTCCCCTCCCATGAGGAACTGCTTTAGGACATCCCCAATGTATTCCCTGTGGAATCCCAGTGTACCCCGCTGCAGAAAAGGAGATTCATGGTAGACTTACCATAGTTAAATCTTTCTGCGAGGTACACTGGATTCCACAGGGCGTCCACCCTGACGCATTTAGCTTCTTTGGGTTTGTATGGCATTAGCCGCTAGTCCCTCCTTCTGTCATGAGGATGTGGTTCTATGTGACTAATATCTGCCATCTCTTTTACCTGCTGCTGCATTGGACCGGTTAACGAAACTGAGCTCCAGTGCCCAGATGCGGGGTTATAGAGGAGGCGGTGCAGTGCATCCTGGGAACAGTCAAAGCTTTAGCCTGTTGGTGCCTCGGATCTAGATCCAACTTTACACCCCCGATGTATTCCCTGTGGAATCCTGTGTACCTCGCAGAAATAGATTTAACCATGGTAAGTCTACCATAAATCTCCTTATTTGTCTCAACTATTCCTGAATATGTTCCAGAATGCGGCTTTTTCAACAATCATGTTTTTTCTAATAGGACATATATAAATAGGCATACTCATCTTTACTGAAATCTATGTTTTGAATGTTTGTGCAAACAGGTCTCCTGAGCATATCATTGAAGATATTTATAAGGGGAGGTGTGATTTATATGACTCTGAAGCTCTTCAAGAACTGCTTAAGTTGTCTCCAGAACAAGAAGAGGTAAGACCTTTTTAAATAAATGTAGTCCATGTACTATCAATAATTTGTTATGCAATTGTTGTATACCACTTTAAGTTGCTCGGCTATCTGTTGGAACAACTGGTGCATCGTTAAGGAGACTTGTGCAGGTTTTCTGCACCTTTTGCCATTGACGGTGTTAGCGATACAGTCTTCGTAATCTCACTAATGACATGACCCTTGGTTTTTCCATTGATAGAGGTAGAGCCCTATCCAGCAGACTTTCTCTAAAGGGCCCTACACACTTAAAGATTTATTTTAATGATATAAACATTCTCGTTCATTAATGAACAAGAACTCATCCATATCGTTCAGTGTGTAGGCACCAACGATGAGCGATGCGCGGCCCCGCGCTCATGTATTGTTGTTTGCGGGGTTGCTTATGCATGCAGGCCAATATGGACAATATCGTCCTTAATAGCATGTACTGCTATGGAGCTTCACTTCCCCCCGCCGCCAGGTCGCCCGTCGGCCGTATCCGCCGTCGGGCAGCTCGGCGGTGGATCGCTGAGTGTGTAGGGGGCATTAGTGTGTCTGTGTATGTCCAGTTGAGAGAATGGTCACGTGTTTTTATGCTTTAACCCAACACCATGCTAGGGAAGTGTGAAGTTAAAAGCATAGTTTTTCAATTATGATGCTTATACATCAAATTATCAAGATTTACTTAGCTGAAATGTCTCCTACCTAAAATGTTATACTGTTTTTATTATGATGTAAATAAAGTAAATTTGCTTACCTCTCATTTTACATTGTTAAAACCTCAAATAATATATAATCAATATTTAAGTGGGAAAAAGCATATCCTGCTCCGTCACCTCATTCCACTGTTCGTTTCCATTAGCTGCTGACACCCTTCCTCTTAGACAAGATAATGTCTATGTTAGAGACAGGAAATGTTGTGTTTGGTTTTTAAAAAAAAAAAAAAGCAATACCCCACTGGCATCATG
The DNA here is from genome assembly GCF_028390025.1 of Pseudophryne corroboree. Lineage (NCBI taxonomy): Eukaryota > Metazoa > Chordata > Amphibia > Anura > Myobatrachidae > Pseudophryne > Pseudophryne corroboree. The sequence goes on along the minus strand of NC_086444.1, from coordinate 977,853,629 downwards.
GCCTAATTATTTTCATGCATGAAGGCTTAAAGTCAAAATGTGAGCTAATCTGCAGTGATGGTAAGCCTACTTTTCTGCAGTATGTAAAAGATGTAGGGGTTACTTTCTTTTTCCCATAGAAATTTCTCCCTGTTTCAGATGTTACACTGCCAATAAACGGTTATGGTGCAGTCGCATTTTCTCACTACAAGTTCGAGTCTCCCATATACAAAATTCTTGGGACCAGAAGTATTTTGGTTATCAGATTTCTCTGTATTTTGGAATGTTTTCCATACCACAATGATATATCTTGGGGACGGGACCTAAGTGTAAACACAGAATGCATTTATATATCATATACACATAGCCTGAAGGTAATTTTGCCATGAAACAAAGTTTGTGTATATACTTAACACAAAATTAATTTGTTTCATATACACTGTCACGACCACCGGCCGGGTCTCCAGATACGCCAATTCGAGACTCGCCGTCCGTGACTACTGGATTACTTTAAACGCGACACTGCCACCAGCAAGACGATTTTAGCGACTTAATGCAAGGCTGTCTTCGCTTCGGCCTACACACACAGTTATTAATACGTCACAAAATAATAGCATGGACCATGTGGCCTTTGCGCATAAGAACACAGACCAGAACTAGAAATTAGATGTTTAATTTCAAGAATATCTTCAGAGCTTTCAGTTACAAAAAAAGAGTTACAGAGATTATTAGAAATATTTAAAAGTACACACAGATTAGGATACAGTTTCAAATAAAACAAAAGGGAGGATAATTCCAGAAACCTACCTTGCTCAACAGCAGGTAGGCATTCTGTGCAGGGGAATTTCACACTGTAGGAGAAATGGCGCATTCCCAGCTCTTGGCTGTTTCCCTCAGAAATGAACAACACTGTATGTGTGAGAGGGGCAGATATAGCCCCCTCACAGCTGCAGCCCCCACCGTTTCCTTAACTTTCTCTCTCAATGCTGTGTACCAGTGAGAAACCAGACTTCCTTTTGGTTTCACTTTCAACAGCTGTCTTTCTTTTAAGTTTCAAGAGGTCAGGTTTTTTGACCTGGCCTGGCTTTTCTGAAACGTTTCTTCTAACTATAGTTTATAGCTTCTAAAGGCCCATACACACTTGACGATAAAATGAGCGACGTCGTTCATTTCAGCCCTCATCAACGACGTCGCTCATTATATCGTCAAGTGTGTATGCATCCGACGACCACCGATGCGCGGCCCCGCGGGACGTTAACGACCCTCGCTTATCTGTGGAGCATGTATGCTCAATTTTCACTATGGTCGTTACCGACCAGAGACGTCGTTGAATGTGTATGGTGTGAACGACCAACGACCAAGCCACTGTTCACCAGCCCTGTTCCCAGCTCATTATTTTAATAAACTGTTCAGCTTGGATGCTTCAACGATGAATGGTCTTTGGTCGTTGGTTGTGTGTATGCTCATGTCGTTTGCTCAGCTGTTCAAGGGAAGTTCAAGGAAAGTCGTTAATGACGGTCGTTAACAACGTGTGCATCGTCAAGTGTGTATGGGCCTTTAGATAAGGTAAGGGCCATAAACTAACCTCTGACTCCCCACTATACATCTGTCCTCTACTCCCATATCTGTGTAGCTATAAGTTCACTTAGAGGACAGGCTGGCATCCATGTTGTGTCACAGACTCCATTACATTAGACATTACATACAAGTCTTTTATATCGCTGGAGGCAAGTAAACATCCCATTTTGCCACATACACCTTGTATACACAGCCTGAAAGTAATTTTATACAATATTTTCTAATAACTTTGTGCAACAAAGTTTGTACGCATTGAAACATCAGAAAGCAAAGGTCTCAACTGTCGCAGTCATGCTAAAATAAATAAATATCTTGGAATATTCTGTGTGTTCGGATTTTGAATATGGAAGACTGTATCTGTAAAAGAATACCGCACTGGGTCCCTTTTATTGCTGTGTACTTGAGTTTTCCATACAGTAGCTTTGGGAGAGGTTTTGGAAGGCTGCTTGATTGCACCTAATAAGTGCTTTTCTATAAATGTGTACTCAATAATTATGATGTACATAATCGTGATGTATAAACATGTGCATTTTATAGACTGGTCTTACCGATTTTCCAGTTTGGTTTTAGGACCTCATCAGCCAATAATGAGCCATTGTTTTGCCCTTTATGCAGCCATTTATTTACATATGGTTGCTGTTTATAATTAATCCACGACTGATGGTATAAATACCAAAATGTGAATTAAGTCCTCGTATGCGTTACCACTCCAGAATAATATGATAATCACTGAACAGTTACAGGAGGGAATGGAGACTGGCTATATCCCTCTAGGATTTCAAATCTAGTTTAGTTTAATCCTACTGCATAAAGCTTGTCACTTTTTATGTGCTAGCTGCAGCCTTGCCCTGAAGCTTTGTCTGTTATCACTGTATTAGCAACGTGTGTTCATAGTACCCATAGTACTGTACCTAGTGACTGCCGTTGTGCAATGCCACGTGCTTAAGTAAGCTTCTACTATGAGCCTAGGTGATTTATGAGCACTCCCTCCCCATTCATTTTAATATCCTTTCTTGGAAAAGCTATAAATGTAGTAAGGTTTTTAATAGCCCTCTTTTTGGCTGCGCTTTCTCTTATGCAAGTTCAATATGTGAAAGTGCATGTTTTATCTATGGTATATTGCAGTGGTTCCCAAATGCAGTACTCAAGGCATCCCAGCAGTCCAGGATTTAGGGATATCCCTGCTTTTGCACAGATGGTATAATCAAACTGACTGAGGTACTGATTAAATCACCTGTGCCCTTTGCATGGATGTCCTTAAAACCAGGACTGTTGGGGTGCCTTGAGGACCGCATTTGGGGACCACTGCTAGATTATTATGATCGCACTGATATTCTGCTATATATGCTGTTCATGTTGAAATGCAAGAGCAAACTAATAAATGAGAAGACATGCTTCTTACATAACGAATGTTTCATGATGTTCAGTTATAGAGGGCATGGCCTAGAACGGGTAGTGGAGAATAGTGTTGGCTTTCATTTGCCGTAGTTCAGGCCTTGCCAGCTCCTAGTGAACAGGGTGTGCTGAAACCTGTAGTTATATAACAGCGCAGGTTGTCCAAGCCTGCAGCAGTTGAATATTTAGTACCCTTTTAATGGAAATACATTGTAATAGGAGCTGTTTTGCTGCAAGTGTCTCTGCCAATGGGAGACAAATCAATGCAGCAAGTAATGGAGATCATGTATAGAAAATTGATGACTTGTATATATATTTTTTTTACTGTATCATTTGGCTTTATCAAAAGTCCAGAGGTAACCATTAATACATCATCATATGTGAGCTTTCCAGTCCCAAAAAAGACACGTTTATTCCAATTGTGAGAGCGGTGGTGGTTGGGGCTCCAGGGAGGTTTCTCTATTAATTTATTTTTGTTCTTTCTTTTTTTTTTTTTTTTGGCATTCATATTTTTTTTTTTTTTTTTTATGTATTTATTGAGAAAAGACACACAATATAAGTACAAGTTGTTGTATTTCATTATACACATAAAAACAACAACCACTGTAAGGTACAGAAACGGCAAAGAGAAGGAGACAGAAACTTGGAATACAATAAACCGAATAGGCAAATAGTGAGTCACAAAGTTAATCCACTAAAGCAGAAAATGAACCAGATAGTTTAAAATGGAGGTATGTTGAGAGATCCCGTATTATACCACGTCATTAACCGTACTACCTTGCGTACATATTCCTTGGTGGCAGTAGGTAGTGTGAGAAAGTAGGGAAACCAAATTTAGAAATAATTTAGAGGAGCAGGACTCTGCATCTAGGGCAGGCATGTCCAAACTGCGGCCCTCCAGCTGTTGTGAAACTACATATCCCAGCATGTCCTGACACAGTTTTGCTGTCAGAGAATGCTAAAGCTGTGTCAGGGCATGCTGGGATGTGTAGTTTCTCAACAGCTGGAGGGCCGCAGTTTGGACATGCCTGATCTAGGGAACAATCAACCCCAATCCATTTGATAAAAATAGGTTAAACATGAGGGACAAGGGTATCGGATCTGAATGTATCCATTGGGATAAAATTGTTTTCTTTGCGGCTGCTGCCACTCGAGCCAACAATTTAGTCTCTTTGGAGAATGAGGGATCCCGAGTAGTAAAATGATTCCAGAAAGCCCAAACCATGGAGATGTCAAAAGGGATACGGAGTTAAATATTAATATAGGTCTGTACATCAGTCCAAAATGTTTGTACCACTGTGCACGCCCAAAGACAGCATCTGGGGAATTACATTTAAAACATAGGGAATTATCTGATACGCCCGTAAGAAACCGAAGTCGGGGGGTGTACTATGCGCTATGTAATATTTTAAAATGCTTTTCTGCATAAGACGATGAAACCAGTTGCTTGTTGAGCACATTACACCACCGAATCACTGTAGGTAGATCAGTGTTTGGAAAGGTTTCAGTCCATTTGACCAGTCTGGTTGTAAGTTTAGATAACTCCAACCTCTGCCTAGTGTGAGAATAACTTAGAGAAGTAGAATAGGGAGAACCTGGACACTGCCGTACCAGGCCATTTAGGGAAAAGGTGAGATCAGGGGAACTTAGATGTGATAGTTTGCTAGTAACAAAACTACAGACTTGAAAGTAAGCAAAGAAAGGTAAATGAAGAGCGGGGTATTTTTCTTTCAGTTGAGATAAGGTTTAAGGGCCCCATACACTAGGACGATAATGCTAGATTTCATCCGATTTTGGGCATTCGGCCTCATATATCGGATTGAATTGGGCATTTTGGAGGTGTTTACGATCTGATCAGATGCGCGTTCCCGTGAGCATCGGATCGGATCCTCCAGATTGAATGTGCTGCACATTCAATCATGTCCGACCCCGCAGGCATGGCTGGGATCGCCCAAGATACATTGTATGCAAAAGGACAGCATACGATGTATCTTGGGCGAGGCTACCGGGGTGATCGCCTGCGACATGTCAGACGGACATGTTGCGTAAGTGTATGGGGCCCTTAAGATCGCTGAACATTCCACATTCAAAAATGTAAACAGTATGCAGAGTCCCTGGAGATGCCAAGCACGAACAACCTCATTAACTTCTCCACCCTGGAATTGCGGATTGAGCAATAAAGGCTGGAATGAGGAATTTGCCAGGGAAAGGCCTGAGCGGATTATGGTGTAGGTCAGGAAGTGCAGAATTGTCAGTAAAGTGTAATACGTGTGTCAAGGAATTCTGAAGTGTGAGAGCTTGTTCTAAGGCTTGATTAACAAAGTTGTTACCACCCCTTATCCAATCTATAGCATATCTATAATTGGCGGCCAAGGAGTAGCCCTCCGGACAAGGGAGATTAATACCACCAAGTGATGGAGGTTGTTTCCGTTTAAAAAGTGGTATATGCGGGCATTTATTTTTTCACTGAAATACAATAAGAGGTCATCAGCAAAAGCAGAAATTTTAATGTCGTAGTCACCGACCATAACATCTTGCCATGAGGGATCCTGTACAAAGTTACGTATCAACGGGTCTAGGGCCAAATTAAACAGCAAGGGGGAAAGAGGGCAGCCTTGGCGTGTCCCTTTACATAGTGTAAAAGAGGATGAGTTCAGACCATTTATGGTTAAGTGAGCCTCAGGTTGTGTATATAACATTCGAAATGGATGAATTCTACAGATCAGAACCCCCCTTCATTTAGCCGAATAAGAGGCCGCTTTGAATTCCCCTACCCAGGAATATCTCACTACATTGAGATCGGTGGCTTTCCAGTGAATTTCGTGTAAGAGGACAATATCGGGCTTTAGACGTTTAAGAAAAGAGATTTTTCTTCTCTTAATCGGGGTATTTAAACCCTCAACATTCTAAGTTACAAATTTAAGAGTTGTCCGTACTCTAGTGGAAGTGGCAGCGGATGTTATCATTTACCCTATGCCGACCCTAGGCCATGAAACCAAAATAATTTTCAAAAACAGACCTACCCTGCCTGTCCAAGTAACTTAACAGTGTCCGACCAAGAACATGTAAAAATCGGTGAACCGAGCTATGAAACCACTCAATGAACAAACAAAGTGATAACAAATAAGACAGGAGAAAAAAAGGGAGAAAGTAAAGCTGAGATAGAGACGTAGTAAGAGTTAGAGAAGGGAGGAGGAAGTCCAAGAAAAAATAGAGATTAGAGGGTAAACAGATAAGGAAACGAAAATATCTAGGAAGACACACTTGCGTATATTAAACAATGTACTAGTGTATACTAAAATAGTCCAAGAACACAATAACCAGTGGTATAACCCACATATATTATCAAGAACCTGAATGGTAACTAGTCGAGGAGACAAAAGTAATTACGGCCATTGAATATCAATACTCATCGTCCACCCTAGTAGAAGACTGCGAGAACAACGAGTCAACGAAGTTCTTGGCCGCTTTTGGAGTTTCAAAGAAGTAAGCCTTCCCCGCATGCTTGAGTCTCAATTTAGCAGGATAAAGGATTGCAAAACGGTGGCCCAATTCAAAAAGACTCTTGCAGACAGGTGAGAATTCTCTCCATTTGGAAGCAACCATGTAAGAAAAGTTTTGGAATAGCAACAACTTATTATCTTGATACCTCAGATCAGCACATTTTCTGTAAGCGTCTAATAACATGACCTTGTTGGCGTAATTGAGGATCCTCATGATGATCCACTGAGAGACGAGCGTCATGAGGTTTCACCGACACCAGGAGGCCGATAAGGTGCACATTGTTTCTCCAACTTCGGTTTTCAAGATCCTCAAGCTTATCCTGAATAGATGCAACAAATTTTTCTTGGTCAGACAATGCCGTCCTGGCCTTTGTGAGATCATCCTCCAAATCAGATAATCTCTGTTCAGCTTCAGAGTGCCACTGGGAATGTTGATTCAATTGAGTGAGAGCAGAGTCAAGCAAGTTTTTCAGAGGAGCCAATTTTTGGTCCAGTAACGCAGACAGGATATCCGTTATCTCATTAGTCGTAGAGGATTTAGCAGAATCCATTGCAGAAATAGATACAGGTTGGCTACGGGGACTAGGATGAGATCCCGATGAAGAATTATCACGGCCTCGACCTTTGCCTTTCTGGTTGCTACGAGTGCCCCGCGGCGGTTTGCCCACTAATTTGTCCATAATCAGAATAGAAAAATAGACACAACAGTGGCGTGCCGACACATAATATGAGATAGAATTTGATATAAGCAAGTCGCAATATGTGGACTGACCAGTAGAGGCTGTTCAGAGAACTTTCTCCCCTGCTTGCCAGGCCACGCCCCCCCTCTTTTTTTTTTGCCATTCTTAGCATGTTGCGTGTAGTAAATCCAAATTTTATTCATACATTTGTAAAATGATTTGCATGACAAATACGACATATGCCTGTATAGATAATTCTATAATAATACACTGTAAATGAAATCCTCTTATTGAGGCCCATTGTAGTCTTTATTCTACATGAGGGATTATGTTCAATTAGAAATAGTTATTTCTTTTATATTTTATCTTGCCTTAACATGTAGCGATGATCGTGATGGCTGGAACAGGGATTACAAATAACTTTACAGAGGTGTGTGTGTGTGTGTGTGTTTTTAATGTGTAAATAAAACCTGTGTTGGGTAGAAAAAAGGAATTTGCAGGAACTATTATCGGATTAGTATACTGTACAATTTAGGAGTGTCCCTTCATATTGGGAACAATAGAGGTATCCTTTTCTGTTTAATAAAATACCTTCTGGAATTATCAAATGATCTTATAGCATTAATGTCTATGCATCGTTTACACTTTTGTCTCCTGAAATAATCTTGATTTTTATTTTCATTATTAATAGGTAAAGAAGCTAAAAGCATATAGTGGAGAAATTACGAAATTGTCTATGACTGATTCGTTTATGTACATGTTGATACAGGTGCCAAAGTAAGTTTAAAATGAGAAAATGTTACTCCTGTAATTGTTTAGGGACCTCTTTGTCATATGCAGCCATCCAAGCCTGTTTGTCTACACCATGAGTCAATTGCTATGCTTCAGATTCCGTAACTATGATTATCATTTCAAGGAGCATTTAAATTAATTCTTCAAAACAGGGTACAAACCAGCATAGACAAAATCAAAGACATTTTAAACATTTGTAGGTTTGGGGCATGTTTATTATGCAGGAAAAGTATAGCATGCCCGGGATCAGGGCCAGATTAAGCCTTGGGGGTGCCTGTGGCACTTAAGACAGGGGGACCCCCGATGGAATGTGGGGGATGTATATTAAATTGTGCATACCTCCCAACATTTTGTCCCTCCTAGAATGGGGCATTGTGGGAGGTACTGTATAGATTGTTATTACATTTAAATGAATGGTGTATATTCATTTTAACTAATAGTTTTATAATTCCTGGGTACTGTTTATAACTCCACCTAATTGAAAGACAACTATTTTTTATACACTTTTTCTTGTAGTGGAATAAAGACAACTTAACCTTTAAAATACACACAGAAAAATAAAATAAAATGTATCTGGTCACATGTAAGAATAGCAGCAGCCTCTGTACTACTTACACAATGGGATAGGACTCTGTAGGACTCTGTGTATGTGTCTCTATCTCTAGTCCCAAATGGTTTAGTTGCATAATACTTTACACAGGACTCAGACACCCAGGCAGGGATGAGAAGCTTGGATCCCTGTGTCACTTATAGCACTCTCTACCCTCCAATCTCTCCTTTGGTCAGAAAGCTCCGTCTGGTAGCTCATGAAACATGATATTCCTGTGTCTCTGCCTGCACCGCATACTGTCCTGCTCGCATTCTGGTTGCTGGTTCTGCTGCTGCTTAAGAGGGAAAGCTAGTGATGTCAATGTGCTCTGGCTGGGGGACCTCCTGACAAAGGGGGGCCCCGTGTACAGTATGCCCTGCATCCCCCCTTAATCTGGCTATGCCCGGGATGGTATCGATATACCGGTGCACAGTATCCCGACGGTCAGAAAGTGGACAGCGTTATCCCGAACTTGAAAACTGTAGTGTTAGGTTTAGGCTACGGGAAGGGGGAGTTAGGTTTAGGCTGCGGGAAGTGGGTGGAGGGGAGGGTTAGGCACCCCAGGGAAGGTTTGGTTCAGGCTGTGTATGTATGTATGTATGTATGTATGTATGTATGTGGGAGGGGTTAGGTTTAGGCTTTGGTAGGGAGAGGGGATTAGGCTACAGTAAAGGAGGGTAAAGGTAAGAGGGTTAAGGGGCCCGCCGGCATTTCAGCCCCAACCTGCAACAAGTGCAGGTGTACTTTGCCAATTCAAGCATTTAATGTTAACAGCAGCACAGAATATATTTTAGTTAAGCCTTCCCCGGTATTTAGAGCATTTATGGTCCAGTGAAAAACGTATTTGTTGAATTTGAGCCTACTAGACAAATAAAGATGTGTATTGTAAAAATGTTCATTGTAAGTACAGTGTAGTTATGTACTTATCTTCTAGATAAATTCACTACTATGTAACAGTATAATGATTTACTTGTACTGAATCTCATGCATAGTTGTGTTTTTTGTTATCCCAGTTATTCCTTGCGAATAGAAGCCATGGTGCTGAAAAAAGAATTTTCACCTTCTTATTCCTCGTTAAATAAAGACATGATGGTTATCAGGATTGCTACAAAAGGTAAGTTATTGAGTGAATATGGCAACAAATGTTTTTCTCCTCCAAATTTCCGTCTGAGTGTTCTAGAACACCACTTTTCAACTACCTCCTCGAGATTTCCTTTCAGGACATGTACATACTACCTAGCACGTTATATTTTGTAATCATAACCATACCGAACCCCATCTGAATATTGTGTGTGACTGTGCCATGTCACATTGTGTGTCTAGCACTTCTGATGCCATGTGGGGACTGGCAAAGATGATTGGGAACATTGCTGGGGCACCTGTTGTACAATATGTGTCCCACTCACAGTGATGAAACATGACTTATTGAAAACAGTCTAAGAAACAACTATAAGAAATATAGATCTGTGAGTCATTGCTCTTACACTTCCTAATGCATTTAATGGAAACGTTATGGAAAAAATAATTGGTCATAATATATAGAAATATAAAAGAAACACATCTATGCCTTTGGTAGTGCCGTCGCATCTGGTTCCATAGCACACCTAAAGGTGACAGAATGAGTCTTCTGTGCAGTGTTGTAGTAATGAACCAGGGACTCTTAGGAAAAGCCGTCCTCCTTTGTGTAATCATACCTACATACATTTATAATAAGTTTTAGTCTTGTGTAAACCTAACCCATTGGATGCCATATTGGAGTGAGGGAACTCCATACAATTTGGAATAGGGACTGTAAATAATAAGCTGGGTACAATAGGAAAATAAATTACAATCAATAGTAAATTGGCTATATGTGTGGATCACAAGGATACAAAGCATTGCATTGGAAAAGTGAAGGAGGAATGCACTACTTGTTTTGTTGACATACCGTGGCATCTCCATTAAATAATAAGATGAGATGGAGCTTTCCCTTTCTGTTGCTGCTGGTAGAAGCAACATCCCATTTGCAATGTGCCTAGTGTATCTGTTAAAGGAGTTCTCTACTTTTGCTGTTTTCACATAAGACCCAGTTTTCCGGTGCAGTTTACAACAACTACAATACAGTGGCGTGCGGTGAGGTCAGTGACTGGTGAGGCACTGCAGCCAAAATGTCCGCCGAGTACCAACGATGCCCGCTACCGCCTCCGAGCTGAAGCGCGCTATCGCCACTGACCCTGCATGCCTTGAAGGCAAACGCGCTCCCAGAAAACTGGTTGTGGTCTTGCAGTGAGAGTGTGCCCTCACAACAAGAGGCGTGCCGTGTGGAAAGGCAGAGGGTGACAGGAGAGAGATAGTGATGGGGAGACAGTGATGCAGGGGAGATACAGTTGGTGACAGGGAGAGGGTGACAGCAGTGGGTGACAGGGAGAGGGTGATGTCAGGGAGCTGGTAACAAGAAGAAGGTAACAGTGAGAGGGTGCCAACAGTCGGTGCTAACTGTGGGTGACAGGGAGAGTGTGATGGCAGGAGAGGGTGACAGCAGTGGGTGACAGAGACAGGGTGCCAGCAGACGGTACCAGCTGTGGGTGACAGGGAGGTGGTAACAACAGTTGGTGCCAGCTGTGAGTGACAGTTGAGGGTGACTGAGATAGGGTGATATTAGGGAGAGTACATTAATGTCCGACTCTGTCAGCAGTATGCATACAGCACACAACATACGCAGTACAGCCTTGGGTCCCCAATACAGCATGGGTGAGCTTAGCCCATGTCAAAATAAAGTACCCGCATATCTCCCCCATAAATCACAGCTAGATGCGGCTCATGCCGATAACAGAGATAGGAATTAACAAATCTGCTCTCTGTGGTGGAGCTGCTCGTCCTCCAGCTGTTCCACTTCTAGAGGGCTGCCGGTGAGTGTACCGCAGGCTGCTGGAGCCGGAGTAAGAGAGGAGAGGAGATAGCTGCCCCAAGGCTGAATTAAGCCTTCAGGGGGCCTTGGGCACTTCAGACAGGGGGCCCTGTACCTCATGTCAGCACCGTGCCTCTGGATGTGCCCGCCGGGCCTCTGCCCCCTGTGCAAGTCATATATATATATATATATATATATATATATATATATATATATATATATATGTCAGTGTATAAGTATTGATAAGGTGGTTACACCTATAAACTTCTCAATGTTTCAATTTGATTTAAAAAAAATTCAGCAAGATTAAAATAAGATGACTGTGGCCTACCTTAAATACTCTTCACCAAGCCCCATGTGCAGTTATGCTTCCTACTGTCCCAGACTGCCACTGACGTCAGAATGGCGCCTATTCGCAGTGAGCTTGACGTCGGCTGAATATTTTTTCATAAAATTGAAACGTTGAGTAGTATACAGATGTAACCGCCTTATTATTTATACTGTGACCATGAGTGACGCCAGATCTCTTTCTTTAACCCCTGCACTGGAGGGTACCCACCAGGATGCTGGATATGAGTGGCGAGTCAATGTATATATACACCCTCTCCCCTTATATATTTAGTGCCCCCCCTCAACCCCACCCCTTATATATTTAATGACCCTCCCACAAAATAAATATTTAGTAACCCCTCTCACTCCCACCGTTTACATATTTAATCAACCTTTCACTCCCACCTCATCAAATATATGTAATGATACCCCCAGTTTGACGACCCCCCCCCCCCCCCCCCTTTCTGCTCCCCTCCCTCCCCTCTGACTGACCTCGGTGCAGACTTTTCTAAGTCCAGCTCCAGAGTCCCGACTCCAGCAGGTGTCTTTTGATCCTCGTTGCCTTCTCAGGGGATGAGACGTCATGAAGTCTCATCCCCCAGTGTCGGCTGCACAGCGCTGTCACGGCGCCACCAGAGCAGAGGAGAGGAGCATGAAAAGCCGCAGCCGCCGCGGGTTCAGCCTGCAGGAGTCGGGGATGGTTCTTCTCTCCAGACTCCACCTTCAGCAGCAGCAGCTCTCTCTCCTCTGTACGGCCGCTGCTGGGAGTGCTGCTGCTGGATCCTGTAATCATCTCTGCGCTGCAGAGCCGATCGGGGGCTCCTTTGATAGGGGGGCTAGGAGATACTTAACACCTGCACCTCCCTCAAACCGACACTGCGCTGCCCCATTTCCCCGTCCGTTTAGAGGACTGCCCTCTGCTTCCCGTTGCTGTGCATTGCTGGGAGACGGGCTAGTGGGGGGGGGGGGGGGGGGGGGGCTGCATATGCAAATAATAAAAAAGAATCTTAGATGACGGGGGTGGGGGCGCTGCCACTGGCCAATCATATATAACTTAGAGTCAGGGGCGTGTCAAAGCGGCACTTCCAGTAGGTGCCGCTTATAGGGATTTTGTTAATGGGCTTTTACTGCCTGATGCTCGGCCCCGCCCCCCGCTTCCGACTCTTTCACGTTGTTAGCTGGAGGCACCGAGAGCGGTGCCTCTGAAACACATTAAAAACCATTTTTTATAAGGTAGAAATTATTACAATAATGTAAAGGCTACAGCAGATACTCGTGACACATAATTATGTGTCATAAGTATCTGCTTTATATTATTTTAATCATTAATGACAGGGGAGGCACTGCCTCCCCTGACTGCACGTCCCTGCTACAATAGTATGTAGCAGGTTGCACGTCCCAGGGCAGTAACAAAAAGCATATCTGTCTCCTGATTCAATAATGTGGTGAAAAAAGCACTGAAACCATATATAAAGAAAAAGCATGTTATTAGAACTTATCGGTGTAAGTCAATACATTAAAGTGCTGTGATTATGGAAAAAAAATTCAAATCAACTAATTTAGGAAATGAAGGCAGTGCCTATTGTGTTCATGTTGTAATTCTTGGGTGTCTGTTACTATGTTTATTTATACTTTAAGTGAATGAGTATTACTCAAATACAATTGGGCAGACAGACTGATCCAGTTCTCCTTTACAAATAGTGAAGCACACCCATGTACAATATGCACATTAATTACAATGCCGAGGACTACATGGCTTTCTGAGTTATAATTTGGGATTATGGCAGGGGCCTGACCCACATTTTGTTAGGGTGTGTATAACATGGGAGGATAGAGTGAATCACACTTAAAATTTATAGAGGTTACATGCAAAAAAATAAATATGGCATAGAACATATATTTATATTCGGTATCTATATCTTGGATTAGAAATGCTTTCTTTCCATAATGGAATTGTAAACACTGTTTAACTAAATTGCTTGATTACTGTAGTGAGGGCGACTTCCATAATGGAAATTATACATTATAATGTAGTTTTATGTAGGGCGTTATATGTAGGGCGTTATATGTAAAACACATACATGTAAAACACAGACTTTGTACATACAGTGGTGTGTAAATGCAGTCCTAATAATAACCTCTTATTATTGGCTTGGTAAGTATTATTTTATATAGCCTTATTTTATATATTTTATAGCACCAGTGAAGTGATATAAAATGTGGGGAGACATTAAGATATTTTGGGGGCAATTCATCTCTGGACGAAGGGTGCAAATTGTTGTTCCCGCTGCATGTAAACGCCTGCAACAGCACCCCCTTCTCGTGCGCACTTTTTTTTTGTGCAAGATCACGCTGCAGTGCCGCGCCGATTCGGCTGGGCGAAGGCATTAGCCAGCAATTGAATCCCCCCATCTTAAAACTTTGACAAATTCATAAAATTATCAAGGCATGACCATTACTTCATAAAAACCCTTTGTATATACATCCTAGCATTCAATGTATTGGATCATTTTCTGTACAGATTAGAGTGTTGGATCAGTCTTTTGGTGGGTTATATATTATATATTTAGTGTCTGTCTCTACCTGGACTTTACTAGCCCTGAAAATAGCTCTCCCTACCTCAGCATACATAACATTTCTGTGAGCATTTATATTGGAAATATGAGAGGCGATGACCACATACTAAATAATGCCTACTATGCTTATGCTCCTTTTTACTACAGTATTAGAGCATCCTGTCTGCTGTTGAGTCTGAGAATAATAAGATGGGTATAAATTACAGTTTCCACGGCAGTGTGAAGCATTACGTTACACATGTACAAACAAGAGTATCATTTCCAGTACTGATATTTGTACTATTCCACTGTGCTGGATTAGTTACAGATGAAATTGCCATCACACAAACTCATTTCCCCTTTGGTCAGTGATAAAATGCTAGTTGGTGTGAAGCCCTGAGTAATGTTTAGCTTATATGGAGCATTCCATAGTGAATTGTTTCCTTTTCTGTGCAGAACTCATGTCATGTGACCAGCTACATTCCATCTTGTTCTTGGTCCTGCAGGCTGGGAACATCATGAATGCGGTAAGTTTCATGACTTATCTCTCATCTTGCACGTGTCTGCAGATGAAATCTCAAATTGTTCTTCTGTGGTTTTTTTGTTTTTTAACTAACCCTAATGTTTTGTGTTTTCAATAGGGGGGTTATGCTGGAAACGCTGTTGGCTTTAAGTTATCATCCTTACTGAGGCTCGCAGACACAAAGGCAAATAAGCCTGGAATGAATCTCTTGCATTTTGTGGCTCTGGTATGTACTTACATCCTTTTAGAGTCCATTATTGAGTCTGTTTATATGGCTCACCTTGTTGATTGATACTAATGACAGACACCTGTGATACATGTGGCTCAGAGGTTCTTAAACTATTTTGCTTTGGGAACCCCTCTTGCTAAAGATATTTCTACACAGCCCCAATGAGTTCCCACAGAACAATGCTTCATTAGACAAGGAGACAATGAGACACAGGCAGGACCAAATGTGGATTTGTTACCTCAGTGAAGGAGCAGAAGTAGGCAGTCTGAAGTTGGGTAGAAATGATGGGTTATGCTTATCTTTTGTAGTGCACCCTCTGATCAAATGGCTAGAGTGACCTAGAAACAAAGAATTTGACGGCAGATAAGAACCACATAGCCCATCTAGTCAACATAGTAGAGGTTGGGGTTACTTGCAATAGGATAGGTACTGGGTAAAGTATCAGCCATCCAATAGCTTGGGCTGAGGGCAGTAAAAAAATATTTGTGAAACAATAGTTATCTAAATATAATAGATCAGCAATGCTTAAAAGTCTATAGCTAACAAAGGAACAAGGACTCTAAGATCTCCTCATATGCCCATCAGACCTTTCCAACATGCCTGTTAGCTCCCCCACATGGCATGTACATACATTCAGAAATTCTCACATAACCTCAGACCCCCCACCCACCCACCCACATGCCCTTGACATGCCCATCAGACACCAGCCATGTGTCCCTGACATGCCCATCAGATCTCTCCACATGCCCCTTATATGTCTTATACATTATAGGACTCTTACCTGCTTACCGTTCCCACTAGAGCCTGCTTGGAACCTTTGTCTACTTCACACGGATCGTGACCTCCCTGCGTTGTGCAGATGAGAATGCACCCTCCGTTCTTCCATTAGCCTTCAGCACGACTGTCTAACTCTTGCCTTGTTCCCAGATGCATGCAAGAATGAATTTTTTAAATACTTATTAAAGTAACGTTATTGGTGCAGTAGTCATGTGACCCCATTACAAGAGATTATCGACCTGCACATTCAGCAGCAATGTGTTCATGACTGTAGGTTTTTGGTATTGTTAGGAAGCTATATATATATATTATTCCAACTGTGATATTGGTATGATGCTTGCTGTTTATTAAACATTTCCATTTAATTTCCAGTCCGAAACACTATTTATTATCACTCATTGCCCACTTTTTTCTTATTGTAATGTTTTGTAGGAAGCACAAAAGAAAGATGCTGCACTACTGACCTTCTCTGCGCAGCTGCAGCATGTTAATGAAGCAGCCAGGTAAGAGGGCTGACTGTCAGTAATTCTGCCATGAACTCTGGAGTGCTTACATAGGAACTTGACACTGTTTTTATTGAATTTGTCTTATACTAATAATTTTACATTTTTGCTTCTATGATAGAACATCTCGTACCAATCAAAAAATAAAAAAACTGCGTCTCCATTTTTACACATTACGACAGACAGACGATAAATACTTACTGTCTCTCCGCTGGCTCAGGCAGTCAGGCTCCTCTGTGTAGCTGCTGGCAGATCCCGGGCAGGGGAGGAGGAGAGACGGGTACTCGGGAGCCACAGCAGCGCACTGTAATTGGTGGTGGCACTGCTGCAGCTGTCTCTCTCCTTTCACATTGGCTGGCCGTTGCTGCTGTGAATGCTGGGATGAGGGAAGCGCATCACAGCATTCACAGTGGTGGCGGCCATCCTATATGGAAGGAGAGGGACAGCTGCAGCAGCGCCGCCACCAATTACAGTGCGCTGCTTCGGCTCCCGAGTCCCCCTCCCTCCTCCTCCTTCTCCCCTGCCTCCGGAGCTGCTGCTCCTCTCCTCTCAGGCGGCTTGTAAGGAGTCAGTTTGACTCATTACACTGCCGCTGACTAAAGACATGGGGGTGCAGCCAGTTGCGTCCTCAGGGCGACTGTGCTGTGTGCCTGGCACACACGTAGTTACGGCTCTGGCACTAGTAATATGGGTTATTATTTGTCAGTGTATTTAATACCTCCTTGGTCCTTACATAGTCCCTAGCATCCTCTACGGACTAGGAGAAAAAGATTTACCGGTAGGTTTAAAATCTTATTATTATTACAGTATGACCATGTTCAGTGGTCCTGACTTGTTGTGAGTAGAATCACCCATGTATTTAGTGCATGGTGCTGTGTTGGGTCTCTTCCTGAGCTCCAGTCCAGTAATTAGGCTAGGAGCTTTTTGCGGCATGTTTTATTTACAGCTATTCTCCTTCCTGTGTTCTTTGGGAATGGTGTGTGCATTGCCCTTGTTGTCCTCCTGGATCCTGCCAGTTAAGTCCGCACGAAGGAGCACAGAGCCATGGACAACAAGTGGGAGCGCCACTGCAGATGTGCTTTTCTCTGCCCATAATGTGTAAACGTGGTTAGTACATGCCCTTGTCCAGCAGCAATGTGTCCCAGCAAGTAGTTATTACAGAAATGTTGATAATGATGGCAGTATACAATGTTTTGGAAGCTTATTCTGGGCTCATATTGCTTTCTTAGGGTGGCTTGGTGATCTGTTTTATTGAGTGATCCGGATGTTTTATGTTAAGAGCTTGGATAGTCTGAAAGATTGCTGTGATTAGTACACGTGTGGCCGGACACGTGCACAGGAGGAAAGTTCTTCTTTTCCAGCTTCACCTGAACAGTTGGCTTTGTGCTGGATCACTACCTGTGTTGGCAGCCAGCATGTCCTGTATTTTTATTTTAGGAACACACTGTTGTCATTATATTATACACATAATATTGCATAAGATTAGGTATAATGCATGGGGTGCTAATTAATATGATGGTCGGTTATGTAACTTAATGTTCATTCTAGCACCCTACACCTTATCAGTAAGCAGGGCATATTTTAATTTAGAAGTGCAAAAGTTTAGATGTGATGTATCACTACAGGTGCTATACATCGCGTCTAAAATTTTGCCCAAAATTAAAATGTGCCCTCCTCAATGATTAGGTGCAGTGTGATAGAGTGAACACTAGCAACTGTATGTACTCGGGGTAGAGTGTGGTAAGAAACTAGATTACCAAGAGGAAACCCACTCACACACAGAGTGGACATACAAACTTGGCACAGATACGACCTTTGTCAGGAACTGAACACATTACCTCATGAGTCATGAGTTTATTAATAATAATACGGAGTACCAGAATGTCAGTGCAAAAAACCTGTGAGTGACTTGGCTTCATTAGTCTATCTGAGGAGCCTAGGTAATGTTAAGCAGCAGCACAGAATTATATTATAGCTTACTGGACCTTTGGGCAGTTTGGAATACTTCAAGTATGTCTTACTGAACAGGTAGTACAATGTATATTGCCATACAGCACAGTGTTCTCCAGCTTGTCTTACGTTTTCTTCTGCAAAATAATGTAATAGTAAGAGCAAGTAGCTTCTGCTGATTAAAATAAAATGCAGCATGCCTATATCCTGTGTGTGACTGCCACTGTATTTGCATACAAAATGCTATGCTACAGTGTTTTCATGGAAAACACTGTAACGTGGCATTTCGGATGCAGGTAGAGCCACAATTACACACAGAATATAGGCATGCTGCATATCATTAGTGTGACTGCAGCAAGGATGTAAGAGGACACATGTATTGCATATAATGGCCTAGTGTTGTGGTATTTGTTTGCTTAGATTACTTGGAGTATATCAGGTATTGCATCAAAACATTTGTTATTTAGTTAATCCATTTGTTTTGTTATTTTATGTTTTAAATAGGTTTTTGTTCTGTCTTCTTTACTGGTGTTCCTATGTTTATAATCTGTAGAGAGGTAGAGTATATGTATAATTGTCGCTATGATAAAATGCATAACTTCTCCTGGTATTTAGCATCTGCTTCCAGTCTGTAGTACATATTTTTTTCATTGTTGCATATGAAACTATTGTTACTATCTACATGAAATCCCACACCTGCCCATTTCTGTCATTCACAAAGATGCGGTTATAGATATTACTTGTACAGCATTTTCAGATACTGTAGGACGACGTTTTGGTTTTATGGCCCACGGAAAAGTTTCTAAGAATTAAAGAGCAAGAATGTAACCTAAGGTGATTGGCTTTCCCACATTAATACTGGGGGAAGCTTTCACTTGTTACTATGACAGAGCGAGTAGGGTCAAAGGGCTGATTTATGCACAAAAGCTCAGCTTGTACTTGGCACTGAGCAAACTATGTTTCAGAAAAGCGAGGGAGTATTCGCTGGCATGGTGAGAAGCAGCAATTCACTTTATCCCACACTTTGCTAAGCCGCAGACTCCACATTCTGTTTGATGTACTGTTCAGTGGAGATATGAAGTCCATTTATATCGCCAGATGTGCTGGGTTGAATTGTATAGGTGCTCTGTAATGCTAGAAATTAATGTGTGTTTTTGTTCCTTCAGCAGGAAGCAGACTTGTTCCATTGTAATTAAGGGAGGCTGGTAGTGTTATTTGAGGCAAGGGAAAATGGAAAACAATTAGTTTCATTATTGAATTATGCTTTATTGGTTTTGTCAGTAACCAAAGTATTTATAACACATTCTTATTTGGTATAAAGGCCTAAAATAAAAAATAAATTGAAAGTGATAATGTGTTACTGGTTAGCTTTGTAAAATAAATAAACCTTTATTGGCTGCAAGGATCAGTAAGTTTTATGGCTTCAGAGCATTTTTACTAAGGACTGTCAGTGAAAAATGAGCTCTTGCTAATCTGGTAACAAACTCCCTGTTCTGTGACCTAACTTCCACCAATTTATCTAGTGTTTGGGTTTGACAAACAGGCATGGCTGTGTTTGACATTCAGGTGCTTGCTGACCTATTCAAACATTATGGACTGCATAATTACTGCTCTGTTACCTATGATATTTGTTTTGCGCTGTCTTGTAGGTTATCCATAGACAACGTAGAAGCAGAGTTCCATGCACTATCAACAAAAACAAAAACTCTGAAAGACCAAATAAAAAAGGACCCTGAACTGGTACAGCAAATGGAAGACTTTCTCCAGGTATATTGGCGTATTCACCCCTTACTCTTAATGACAATGTTTCCTGTCTCCTAGTACTGAAATGTGCATTAAACACATGCCATCTCTTTTTTTGTGGCATATGTTACATTCACTATTTTGCCTCAAATTCTTCCTTCCTGAACACATTGCAAACACTATGTAGAAATACATAAATACATAACAGATGGGAGTAGACACAAACTATGTGGCTGTTATGACATCTATCTATCACTCACTTGTAATCCGATCACAAGGCAACATTAAGTGTGAGGAAGGAAAGGTATCAATGTTCCTTTCTCATTATACAGTAGATAATGGCCTAAAAATAGGTACAAAAAGCATCAGCAAAGCCTCAATACAATAAAATCACACACCCTATTATAGTGATTTGGAAAAGTATGTGGAGAAGAATCATTCTCCAATTTCTTCAGCTGTGATATTGAGATCAGCATTTTTCTTTTAACTTGCTATTTTTTTTTTGTTCCTTGAAATACCATCCACCTATTCAATTTAAATTTAGTTATTCATAGAATTATTTATTTTGGCTAATATGCTTTGTGATGCATTATATTTTTAAGATTCTTTTAGCCATCTGGTGAGTACCCTTATTGTTATCGTTCTTCATCTCATGCTCATCTACCGTATATACTCAAGTATAAGTCGATCCGAATATAAGCCGAGGCACCTAATTTTACCACAAAAACCTGGGAAAACTTATTGACTCGAGTATAAGCCTAGGGTGGGAAATACAGCTCTACCCGTACACAGACCTCATAGTGCCAGATATGCCCCACAGTGCCAGATATGCCCCACAGTGCCAGATGTGCCAGATATGCCCCACAGTGCTAGATACTTACCCTCCGTCGCTCCCGCGCTGTCGTCTGAAGGAGTGACACGGAGAGCGCAGCGCGCGGCTCTCCTGTGTCCCTCTTGCGGCAGCGGCGTGTGTTAAAGGAAGTGCCGGTTCGTGCACTTCCTTTACCACACAGACGCCGCTGCCGCCGGAGATGCAGGAGGGACACAGGAGAGCCGCGCGCTGCGCTCTCCGTGTCCCTCCTTCAGACGACAGTGCGGGAGCGACGGAGGGTAAGTATCTAGCACTGTGGGGCATATCTGGCACACATGGCACTGTGGGGCATATCTGGCACACATGGCACTGTGGGGCATATAACGCTGACTCGAGTATAAGCCGAGGTGGCTTTTTCAGCACAAAAAAAAGTGCTGAAAAAGTCGGCTTATACTCGAGTATATACGGTATATGATTTTCTGCAGCGGGGTATACTGGATTCCACAGGGAATAACATCGGGGTGTAGAGTTGGATCTTGATCCGAGGCACCAACAGGCTAAAGCTTTGACTGTTCCCAGGATGCACTGCACCGCCTCCTCTATAGCCCCGCCTCCAGGTACTGGAGCTCAGTTTGTAAGTTGGTGCCTGCAGTGCAGGTCACTAACGGGGGGCTGCGCTAGGCATCCCTGAAAAGAGCTTTTTAAGAAGACTTCAAGGGCCGCAGCACTGTTTATGTCATTCTGACATGCTGTGCTGCGGCTCCATCCCCTCCCTCAGCGGCGCTGTATACTCCCGCGGCCTGGTTCCCGGGTACTTGCAGCTGGGACACACTGGTGTCTAGGCACACCACCACCGCTGCTGCTCTCCTGGATCGCGTGGCTGCACGACAGGGAGGAGGTAAGAGGGTCCCCCAGGTGGGACCTGCCGGTAAATCACGATCCGGACGCGGTCCCAGGAGATGGGCCGCACCGCTGACGTTGGCACTGTGGCCGTACAGGCATCCCACTATATCCACCAGTGCAGGGAGCACAGGTCTGATTTACCAAAAATCTGTTTGTAATATGCTCCACAGTACCCGGTGGTGAAGTCCAGCAGAGGGTATAAGGTGCTGACCTGTAGCCCCTCCCCCCACCATACCTATTGCCATTTCACATCAGCAATATCTGCGGTTTGCTATTGGCAACCTTCATTTTCATTTCCGGGCTCTGCGATTTGGACTGGCCACAGCACCCGGATTTTCACGAAGGTCATGGCCATGATGACGGTTTTCCTCCGTCGTCAGGGAATCGGGATCCTGCCGTATCTGGACGACTTGCTGATTCTGGCGAACTCCCAATATGTCCTCCTCAGTCAACTGGAGATGTCGGGCCAATTCCTACAAGCCCACGGGTGGCTCATCAATTGGAAGAAGTCCTCGTTGGTCCCTGCTCGGAGCATGGTGCATCTGGCGGCGCTGCTGGACACACACAGCCAAAGACTGTTTCTGTCTCCGGAGAAGGTCCTTAAACTTCAGGACAAGATCAGATGCTTCCTTTCTCGCCAGAGAGTGTCGATTCACTCGGCGATGCAAGTACTAGGCCTCATGGTGTCGGCTTTCGACATGGTAGAGTATGCTCAATTTCATTCTCGCCCTCTGCAGAGGTTAATCCTTTCCAAATGGGATGGCCTGCCTCATCGGATCAGGTCGCAAATGATCTCCTTGTCTCCGGAGGTTCATCGGTCACTGAAATTGGTGGCTACAGGACCAACAGTTGAGGATGGACCATCCCTTCTTGATCTCCAACTGGGTCCTCCTGACAACGGACACCAGTTTGCGAGGTTGGGGTGCGGTGTTGGAACAACACTCTCTCCAGGGTCGGTGAACCAGGGAGGAATCTCTCTCCTCCCGATAAACATTCTGGAATTGCGGACAGTGTTCAATGCGTTGACACTGGCCCTGCCTCTGTTACAGAACAGGCCTGTTCAATTACAATCAGACAACGCCACCACGGTGGCGTACATAAATCATCATGGCGGCACTCGAAGCCACATGGCAATGATGGAAGTGTCAAAAATCTTCCAATGGGCGGAACGCCATCTGCCAGCCATATCGGCAGTGTTCATTCCGGGAGTCCTCAACTGGGAAGCAGACTTCCTCAGTCGTCAGGACGTACACGCCAGAGAGTGGAGTCTTCATCCCGAAGTCTTTCAACTCCTAGTGGACAAGTGGGGCCTACCAGATGTAGACCTGATGGCATCTCGACACAATCACAAGGTTTAGGTCTTCCAGAGCAAGGACAAGGGATCCTCGAGAAGCATTCGTGGACGCACTGGCAATTCCATGGAACTTTTGGCTGCCATACGTGTTCCCTCCAGTGTCACTCCTGCCCAGGGTAATACGGAAGTTCAAGTAAGAAGGAGGAAGACTACTCCTAGTCACTCAAACGTGGCCCAGACGGCATTGATCCTCAGACCTGCAGGGTATCTCAATAGAGCATCCTCTTCTACTTCCTCAACGCCCAGACCTCCTCGTTCAGGGCCCTGGTGTCTACCCAGACCTGGCCAGACTGGCTTTGACGGCGTGGCTTTTGAAGCATCACTCCTGAGAGCCAAAGGATTCTCTGAGGCGGTCATTCAAACTATGTTGAAATTCGTAAACCAGCTTCGGCTCGTATTTATAACAGGGTCTGGAATTCTTACTTCACATGGTGTGCTGCTAAGAATTATGATGCATATTCTTTCAAAACTTCCAGACTTTTGGCTTTTCTACAACAAGATCTAGACTTGGGCCTTCATCTGGCCTCCCTCAAGGTTCATGTATCTGCCTTGTCGGTGTGGTTTCAGAGAAAAATTGCATCTCTTCCTGACGGTCACACTTTCACTCAGGCTGTACCTCGGATTCAGCCTCCCTATGGTGGTCATTCCAAGTTGATCGCAGCCAGCAACTTTTTGCTGCTGCTGCGATCAACTAGTCCACGCCTATGGGGGAGTGTATTTTTAGCTTTGCAGGGCTGCGATCGCTTGTGCAGCCCTGCTAAGCTAAAAAAATTTCATGCAGAACAAGACTAGCCCTGGACATACTTGCCCTGTGCGACGATCTCAGCGATGCTGGGGCTGGCTTTGACGTCAGACATCCGCCCTCCATTCTCCTGGACACGCCTGCGTTTTCTTCACCACTCCTCCGAAAAACGGCAGGCAACGGTCTGGTGACACCCGGGAATGCCTTCTTTCTGTCAATCTTCTTACGGTCGCCTCTGCGACCGCTTTCTTCGTTGTCCGCAACGTAACCGGCGACCCCGGTCACCGGGCAATGACGCGCGTGTGCAGTGCAGCCGCCGCGCATGCGCATTCCAGACCCGTTCACACCGCAGCGACAAACTGCTGCGTGCGAACGGGTCGGAATGACCCCCTGTGTCCCTCCTGTAGCTCCATGGGATCTGTCTGTAGTCTTAAATGCCCTGCAAGAGTCTCCTTTTGAGCCTGTGGACCTTAAATGCCTTCCTTTTAAGGTCGTGTTTCTGTTGGCTATTGCCTCTGCTAGGAGGGTGTCGGACTTAGGCGCTTTGTCCTATCGCCCACCCTTTCTGATTTTTTACCGTGACCAGGCAGTTCTTCGAACTCACCCTGGTTATTTACTTAAGGAGGTATCATCTTTTCACCTTAACCACGAGATTGTGGTTCCGGCCTTCATCTCTTCTGGTTTGTCCTCCAAAGAAAGATCTTTGGACGTGGTATGGGCTCTCCGTATCTATGTGGAAAGGACTGCCTGTATCAGGAGGTCAGATTCCCTTTTTGTACTCTTTGGTTTTCACAAACGTGGCTGGCCTGCGAATAAACAAACTTGGCCAGATGGATTAGAATGGTGATTGCTCAAGCTTATGCGCAGGCTGGGCTCCCAGCTCCTGCTGCTATCAAAGCCCATTCTACTCGGTCGGTTGGACCTTTTTGTGCAGCCCACCGTGGCGCTTCCGCAGAAAAATTGTGCAAGGCGGCTACATGGTCCTCAGTCAACATTCATTAGGTTCTATGCCTTTTGATACTTCCGCCTCCCAGGATGCTTCCTTTGGACGCTGGGTTCTTGTGCCCGCTACAGTGCGTCCCCTCCCATGAGGAACTGCTTTAGGACATCCCCGATGTTATTCCCTGTGGAATACCAGTGTACTCCGCTGCAGAAAAGGAGATTTATGGTAGACTTACCATTGTTAAATCTCTTTCTGCGATGTACACTGGATTTCACAGGGCGCCCACCGTGACGCACTTAGCTTCTTTGGGTTTGTATGGCATTAGCTGCTAGTCCCTTCTCCTGTCGTGAGAATGTGGTTCTACCGTCTCTTACCGCTACTGCATTGGACTGGTTAACAAAACTGAGCTCCAGTGCCTGGAGTCGGGGCTATAGAGGAGGCGGTGCAGTGCATCCTGGGAACAGTCGAAGCTTTAGCCTGTTGGTGCCTCAGATCAAGATCCAACTCTACACCCTGATGTTATTCCCTGTGGAATCCAGTGTACCTCGCAGAAAGAGATTTAACCATGGTAAGTCTACCATAAATCTTCTTATTCCTAGACAACAATAGAACAACTTGAAGCCAATCGGAGCAGTAGTCAGATCTTCTGGGAAATAGCAGTTATTTTAATAAGGACTGGTCTGAATAGTGCAAGGAACATGTAATGAGGAGGGAAACCAATGGAAGCAGGAATTCACCAACTGAAATTCAAATTGAGCAACTAATAGTGTTAATTCTAGCACCCTGCACCTAATCAGTGAGCAGGACATATTTTAATTTTTAAGGGAACATTTTTAGATGTGATGTTTTGCTATAGTAGGTGTAGCGACACTTCACAGCTAAAATTTTGCCCTTAAAATTTTTTTAGAATATGCCATGCATAGAATGAACACTAAACTAATGTTCATCCTTCTGTATAAAACAAATCAAACAAACTGAATGCAATGTTCTTATATTGTTCAAATTTTAGATGTAAACTACAGCGTAATTTATTTTTTTCTTTTCTTGTACTAAAGTAAATTGTCAGAATAGAGGGTTAGAGAAACTTTGTGTTTATCGAAAGGCTAATTAATATTTTTGTGCTTTTTGTCCTTTTAACAGTTTATTTCACAATAGGCCAGCCTTGAGCTATTTAACCATGTGCTGGGCTTTCCCTAACATGGTTGTATCTGATGCAACCAGTCAGAAATGACCATAGTCTCAGAGGGTCCTTCTAGCCCCGTACACACACGGATACTTCCTTAGTGTGTGTCGACTGTGATCGGACAGCCCGCGGGAAGATGTCACCACAAAGCACCTCTGCCCCCAGTGTGTTCCTAGAGGATGCAGAGAGTAGCAGCTGCTGGGGAAATTTTAAATGCCGTACTGCCCAGGCCCCACTGCATACATGACGGCTACAGAGCAGAGTAGCTGCCAGGGACATGTGAACATAGCAGAGCCTATGCCCCCAGAGTGCCCCGATTCGATTTTAATGATATTGATGCACCGTTATAGCAAAAAATTACAATAGTTTTTAAATAACAATATTAAGAATTGAGCAAACTTAGGAATATGTTTTATTATGGCCATCCTGCATCGATCACTGATTAGAAGTGGTCAATTTATATTAGTCCTAAATAGTTTAAAAATGTTTCAAGTAGGGATGGTTATTGACCATCAATGGTCTATGCCTAATGGTAACTAGTTTTCCATCGATATTGTGGCAGTATTAACTTACTATCAATGGGGTGCCTGATGTTGACAATATATTGGTGGTATCTTTCCAGTTGCAGAGGTCTGCACATGAACAGCACTCGCTATCAATGGCTTTTATACCATTAACCATCTATGGCACAGCCTTTGATGTCCAGTAGTCTAAAGTTCACGTTCATGTGTAGTATGCCATACAAATTGATATTTTTATGGTATACTGTGTTTAAAAAATATATATTTTATTATTAGGTAGTTAAAGATGAACACCATTCACCCTGACAGACGGATGGAGGGGGTTTAGTAAAACAGCAAATGTAATAGGTGAATAGCTGTGGTCATAAAGGATTTCAATTTATTGTATGTGCATATTACCAATGGTGTGCTTGTCTTCATTTGTTCCAGGGTGCTGTGAAAGAGCTGAAAGAACTGGACAAGCAGAGATTGGAGTTACAGAAAGAGGGGCATGCCCTTATTGATTTCTTCTGTGAAGACAAGGAGACCATGAAACTAGATGAATGTTTCCAGATTTTTAGAGATTTTTGTGACAAGTTCAACAAAGCTGTAAAGGTGAGATACTATGGCTGCTCTTGGGCGCTGAAGGATTTTTGCTTTCACATATCTACATAGAAGCCTTTGTGTGTAGACTTTGGGGCTGATTCAGATGTGGACACATCTATGGGCAATTGCCTGTCTGCGACTCTATGCAAGTGCCGGTAGAAAGCCCTTCCCTGGCTTACATTTGTACATCCGATTGTGCAAGGATCGAGATGCCCACTGTCAGCGTCTGTAGATGCTGAAATACTAATTGGCGCATCTTCAGACGCACCAACATACACCCCTATGGCAGGTACAGCAGTTTCTTCATCCGTGTATAGACTCCTATGTAGGCGATTGAGCATCTCTGTACACAACCAGACACACCTGCAACACTACCGTAACATGCCCATAAGATAAGCTATCTCACAGTAAATGCCCAGGAGCGGCCATCACTTTTCCAAGATATTTTGCTGCATCTTAATCACAACCGTGCCTTTTGTGCATACACTGGTTCAGATTCAGCTAGCTGCAGTTAATGCGCATTAACCCATAGGTTCCAGGTTAAGTGCTTTGAACCTATGGATTACCCTTCGCGTTAAGTCCCAGAGGGTACATTTAACACAGATTTGTGTTAAGTTCACCGTCTAAGGGCATACCGCACAAGGATGCGGCACTTACTTCAGTAGATCAGGGCTGAGCTTTAGCCGCACTGTAAACCCTGCAGCTAATTGAGTCTGGCCCTATGTGTGATGCATGCGCCGTAGGAGTTTTTAGGAATTTTAAATCACGTGCGCTACTTGAACATCCACATTGCAGGTAGCTCTAAAACAGGCCCTTTTATATTTAGGCACACACATCTGTAAGATATACTGTATGTAGATTTGTTACAGATGCTGAGAGCTGGCTGATGTTGGTTTAAACCTTTTCCATATGAAAGTGGTTTTCTAGTTAAGGGCAGGATGCATGATGCAACGCACTATGAATGCAATGCATCTCGCCACTCATCGCATGCATATAAGCGATTATTAATGCTGTATGCATAAATATTTCAGCAAAGAACTGCTCTCCTGATGAGCTTTGTGGCGTGGGGACTTCTGCACATGCGTCGGCAGATGTACGCACAGTGGGGGATGTTGAGATGGTTCCGATTGGATCTCTCTCAGGGGGAACGATGGAGAGAAGCCTATAGTCATTTATAAGACAACGACATCTAAAGATGGCATTGCCCATCACATGCAAGCTCCAGAATGTATCGCAGTCTGGAGCTTGGTGCATATGTGGTAAGCGGCCAAACCGCCAAAAAATGCATTTTGTCCACATTTTAATTGTTGCTGCATCCCGTCTTAAATGTAATACTAGATCAACTGATTTGGGTGGTATATTTTTTTTCTGAAATGCTATTTATTTTTTTATTTTATTTTTTTCAAGTTTTGCCAAAAATATCCAGTATCAGAGTATTTTCCAGAATATATGTTGGTGTATTAAGATGGCATGTTTAATGAGTTGCAGGTATTTTTACCAAACCCTGAATCTTTACATTTATTTGTTTTACTATCATTCTAGGAGAATAATGACCGTGAAATGAAAGACCTACGACAGCTGAAGAGACTGAAAGAATTACCGATGAAGCGCCATTCCTGGGTCTGTGTAGAGAATGGAGGGTTTGGAAGAAGTAGCAGTGAAAGTGATGTGGAGTTACTGACTAAAAAGGGACTTGAAGAAGTTTTACCATTTTTGCAGCAAAGACCGCAGAGTCCATTAAGTAGAAACTCCAGTTCTAGGCGTTCCCGCCTCTCCTTAGGCGTCACAGCAGACAGAGAACTTCAGATGTATTTGGAAGCCCCCCAGGATGACCAAACAAACAAATTTAACAGCCTACCACGAACTCGCACTCATCAGTCAAGACCCACCATAGTATGGATGGATTCCAAAGAGATAAAAGATCAGGACCTAAACATTAAGCACTTAAATAAAAATGAAGCGGGCAGAAATTCCCATGTGTTGCCTACGGTACTTATTAGTATGGAAGATGAGCTAGCTGACCATACTCCCATTGCTAATATGCATTATAAGATGAGTAATCTAGACCGTAACAACAATCAACAACCAACCTACCAGAACAAAGTAGAAACTCTGCACAGTAATACTCGGTTAAGTCCCTTAACAGTCACAGTTGAGGAAAGAGAACTTGTGAAAAAGTTACAACAGTTTGAGCCTCAAGGATCTTCAAATGAGCACACTGCTACGTGCATTACAGATTTAGAACACCTTGAAGATTTGAGTTTGCATTCCTTTAGCCTTGCAGATGACAATACATTACCATCATTCAAAAGCCTCAAAGACAATCTCAGCAATTCACAAAGTACCACAAATGAGATTACTGATACAACAGAAGCTCATTTTCCCAGTGCCGATGTGCCTATGTCAGAAAATACATCTATTTCTGATCAGCAGGAGCACGGAACATTTTATGTTGAAGATGCCACAGATAGCTCTTGTTCTGAGGGACAAGATATGATATATGAGAAAGGGAATTCAAATGTAGTAAAAAGTTTGAAGTCAAATGGTGTAGAAGTAGGAACAAACTTATCTTCTTCAAATCAGCCTAACGGCATAGATCGCGGCACTAGAAAAAACAGCATTTCAAAGGAGAGTACAGTGAAAGGTAAAGAGCCCAGGAAGTATAACTCTTTGAAAGAAAGAACCCCAAGCTTCACAAAGACAACTCGATCGAGTAACACCGCTACAACCAAGCCTGTGCGTATGCTGAATGACTCTGAGCATGAGACAATGCGCAAAGTTGTCCCTATTTCAAAGTCCAACAAGCAAGGAAGTATAAAACGTACAGAACTCAGGAGTCCAATGCGTGATGATATAAAGTCAGATCTGAAGCAAACATTCCGAGGAAAAACTGATAATATGCCAAAAGCCTCTCCCAAGAACAGCACAACTACAGATGAGCCTAAGTTTCAAAGAGGAACAAGTTTTATATCCAACAGCTCACGGTTTCAAAGGGACCAAATTGAGCGCAAAAGTTCTGTTAGAAAACCGGCAGCTAAACCAGTTAGAAATATAAGTAAACCAAAGCCTGATGAAACCAAGATCTGTCGTACAACTCCAAAACAGCCAACTACTGCTGAAACAAGTAAACCTTCACCAAACAACACCTTTAAAACCTCTTCATCTACTCCAAGTTTTGCCAGAAACACTGTAGCCTCGTCACGACGGGCAATACCAGAACCTCCAGCTTCTACCCCAATAAAAACGGCAACAGTAAATAGATCATCATCTTTACGCCATTCTGCAGGAAAGTATGAACTGGTAACTAGAGATTCGGGGCCCAAGGAAAATGGCAGCGTGGGTACATTTAAAAGGGTAAATAGCATGAGAACAAGCGGGAAGGTGACCGAAACGGTCAATACCTATAAAACAGAGACTGTCCAAAAAGAAAAGACTGTAGTTGAAAAGTCCTCTTTGAAATTTAAGGATACAGGAAAAGCAACACTAGGTAAAATTCTGAAGCCTTTGCTGAAGTAGGTATTTGTAAATGATCGACAACCCCTGTTTGGGCGACTGAACAAAGGAAGGGTTTTGGGTTTTTTTAACCACGCCCCCCTTTTTTTCTGACGCGTTGTGCTCATGAGAAGTACAGCAACTTTTTGTATCTTTGTGATGTAGACTGTGATGACTGGGATTGCCAATTACCCTTTTCTGGGAGCACATTATGCAGCCTCATGAAGGAATTTGTGCTGTAATAAAATGTGCTCCTCTGGAGCTCAGCTGGAAGGGAGTTTATCTTAAAATAAATATTCATCTACAGGCATGAGTGACCGGATAACTGACATTTCACAGGGGATTGTTAAGCTGAACAAAAAGAGCTCTGGTTTTTCACCTCCCAAAAGTACAAGTTACTCACTGACTATATATGGCTGGCTGCTTCCAGCTAATGGTGTACTTGATTATGTTGCCATTAGCTCAGATAATAAGGACTCTGCTGGGTGGAGTCTCTTCTTTTGCTGTACGTTATAAAGTAATGACTGCCACAGGTGTGTTTCACTACTGCACAAAGGAACACAAGAGGATGACTCATTGATGCTTCTGAATTTAAATTCCGAGCTATCCGCTTTCAAGAACACACAAGTGCCATGGATTTATTATGCAGATGAAAGGTGTTACCAGGCGATATTTTAAGCCTGAACATTTGTTGAGAGCACTTCAACCATTCCATGTTTCCCATAATTGTACTCTGTCACATGTGAATCCTGCTGCTAGACTTCTATCATCTAAGCTTTGATAATAATACAGTATAACCTTGTTCTACATCTTCCTCTCCCTGTTGGCCAAACAAAGAGGAACACACAAGTTCACAATACTAATCCTATTCCATTCACCTTCTGTTGGTACTTCTTGTGTATTTCAGAATTTATGAATTGCATTTTTAGGAGTGATGCATGTTGTCAGTGTTTTCCTGTCACAGTGCTGGACATGGTACTGCCCACCATACGTTTACAGATGTCATAGCCATTGGGCCTCTATAGAACAGTAAGAAATCCCAAGAAACCAGCTGCTGTCCTATATGAAGCCACACCTATATTCACCTTGTAATACCCATTACCCTCACCACACAGAATGCCAAAGCACATGTGACTTGTATGAGGGATCCTCTTACCTAGGTGGGCTTTCACTGGCAATGTACAGTACATTATGGAACGATTATACGTGTGAATCCTGTTATGTTAGTGGTGTCTGTAAGTCTGGAAAGAGTGGGCAAATGCTTCTTGCTTTTGCCAAAATATACTTAAAAACGCTGAATATAAAAACTAAAAATCAAGAGCTGTTTATTATCTATGAACTTTGCTGGCAAAGCTACCAGTGTGCATTATAAGCTGACTTGACAGGGTTTGTATATTTGGTATGCTATTATAAATATTTAATAGTGCTTTGAATGATGAGAGTACAAGTTTTCATTAAGATGTTCTCCTCAGACTCTCAGTTTTTACTTTATTGCATCAAAATGCTGCTATGTAGACACATATTGGTTGTAATGTACAAAAAAGAATACATACAAAGCATGTCAGAGACTGAAACACTTAGAGGAAAACATCATTAGTTAGAGATGGATAGCGCTTGGTTATTATGGTCTGCCATTGATCTTCTGTTACATGTAACTTCCACCACCTCCTTTGTACACTACTTAATGAAGCACTCCACCATGGCCGTAAATATGTTGTAAAATCTCTCTTCTCCCAACTAACAGAAAGACCTGATTCTGAAAACCAGAACACCACTGTTTCTCTAGCCTGGGATTTTTATTTTTATTTTTTGCTATATTTTGTTACATACAAATACAACTATGCTCTTAAGACTTGAAAGGACTGATTGAAAAAAGGAGAATTCATCGTTTTCTTGTCTCTTACTGCAGGAGAATGATTACTAGAGGCATTAGTGGTTTGAGTGCCTTATGAACTACAATGGTCTCTGGACCCTTTCTAGTTGGGGAGAGGTGGAGTAGTTTTATGCTATATGTAGAGCAGGCATTCCCAACCACGGTCCTCAAGGCACACCAACAGTGCGGGTTTTAGTGATATCCAGGCTGCAGCACAGATGGTTAAATCAAAATAACTTAGCTACTAATTAAGCCACCTGTGCTGAAGCCTGGATATCACTAAAACATGCACTGTTAGTGTGCCTTGAGGACCGTGGTTGGGAAAGCTTGATGTAGAGTAACGTTGAAGTTATTAATGGCATTATGTGGTGGGCCATAGGCTCAGAGCTGTGCATTTCTTAACTATAACACCTTTATTTAAATTTAGACCACTCATTTGCATATGCTAATCCAATATATTACAATAGTTTAGATTCATTTTGCTGAAGTGGATGAATTGAACATCTTTCTATTACAATATATAAACCTTTGCTCATGAGATTGTGGATTATAAATGTTATGTAAAGAAAAAGGTAAGAAATATTTAAGCGTAATGATTATTTCAGATGAACCCCTGTTCTGTCAGGCTAAAATATAACCTACAGGTTACAGATTACAAATTATTTTTTACAACGTAGTTATCCATAATAAAAGTGTATATAAATAAAGCAGATACTCAGGAACAGGATACACAGTTGTTCTTCTATCCACTTACCTTCATCAGTTCTCTCATTTGTATGTGTTACTATCATTTACTGACCAAAAGATTATTTAAATATGTTTAATATTGTAAATTTGTATACTAGAAGGTACATTGTACAAAGGCAAGATGTATTTAATGGATCTTTACATATTTCAGAATAGTTTGCTAATAAACTTCTCAAGTGAAAATACTTTTGCATTGTTCAGTTTTTCTTTCATTCTGCCCCGCCCACCACCATCGGAGTAAGAGCCACTGCCCTTATATTGTTTTCCTTTTAACACCTATTTCTGTCCTTGGTCCCTATTTACCCACAATAATACGAGGTAGTTCAATAAGTAAGGTAATAAAACCTATCACGTGTGTAATGCAGAGCCGGCCTTAGGCATAGGCAAACTAGGCAAATGCCTAGGGCATTTGGTATGCTTAGGGGCACCAGCAGCTTCTGCTGATTAAAATGATATGCAGCATGCCTATATTCGGTGTGTGACTGCGGCTGTATCTGCATACGAAATGCTACATTACAGTGATTTCCAGGAATACACTGCAATGTAACATTTTGTATGCAGATACAGCCGCAGTCACACATAGAATATAGGCATGCTGCATATTATTTTAATCAGCAGAAGCTGCTTGTGCATCCTAGCCACATAGTAATGCAAATAAGATGCATTTTCATAAACAAAAGGCGCCAGACGTAAGCAGAGCTGCCAGATGACTCATGCCAGGCATCTCCTGCAGAACTAGTGGCGGTACTAGGGGGCACCAGCCAAAATTTTGCCTAGGGCATCATATTGGTTAAGGCCGGCTCTGGTGTAATGTTTTGTTTTATACTAATTTTCCCGCCTGGCCAGAGCAGGTAGGTCACTGCTTCCCCTCACGGCCATTATACTGTGCCTCATATCAGTCTTACTGTCCTAACATCAGTTGTAAGAAGGTGGGGCTGGTGGAAACATGGTCATACATTCTGGTGCGTAGTGTGATCAGATTTCTGCATCTAAAGGGCACATCAGCAGCTGAAATTCATCACCAACTTGTCAAGGTGTATTGTGGTAACGTCATGTAACAGAAACCAGTTTGGATTTGATGCACTCCCATTGATAATGACAGGACAGATGTTCAAGATGAGCAGCGATCTGGCCAGCCAAGCACATCCACCACAGATGACCGTTTTGTGCCACATTGAAGGTCTGATTAAGGAGGACAGATACATTTGAGTTAGTGATATTGCTGATAAACATCAGGGGGTACTGTGCATAATGTTGAAGTCATGTCCTGACTTTAGGCGCTTGAACCTGATTTCTTCTATGCCAAGATACCTTGGTGGAACAAATGTTTAGACACGTGGGGGTTATGTGGAAAAATAATCTGTACCAAGGCCATACAGTACTATTTATTATATGTATATATGTGTGAGTTGAATAAATTTATGCAATGAGAGGTCATGTTACCTTATTTATCGAACTACAAGTTTGTGTCTCTCTCCTAAGACTTCTGCTATTTCTTGAATTCAGCATGGCTTTGCACAGGCATGTAGCCAATACTCTGTGCAACCACTTTTGGCATTTCTTTAATCTTTATAGTGGCGGAGAGGTCTTGCGCAGTGGCTAAGAAAGTAAGCCGGCGGCTGAGGAGTGGAGCGCCTTCATCACTTGGTGCCTTTTTAATACTGGAGGGTATAATATGCTATAGAGGTGTTCATACAACGTTTGATTATGAAAGTGTGTAAGCAATAAGAATTCTACACTGTCAGTAGATACCCGTTCACTTGACTGAATTTTGGTACATTTTAAAGCCGTGCATATCCAAGACAGTACACTTGAGGGCTAGAGGAGATAGTAGTGCCATCAATAGATAACAAGATTGCAGGAGGTGAGGTTATGCGGGAGGGTGGGAAGATGATCAGCTCGGTCTTAGACATGTTAAGTTTAAGAAAGCGCAGGGACATCCAGGAAGAGGTAGCAGAGAGACAGTTGGAGATACGAGTGAGGAGAGCAGGGGAGAGGTCTGGAGAGGAAAGATAGATTTGCGTGTCATCAGCATAGAGATGATATTGGAAACCAAAAGAACTAATGAGCTTACCTAGTGAGGATGTATAGAGAGAGAAGAGAAGAGGACCAAGGACAGAACCTTGGGGTACACCTACAGTTAGTGGAAGTGAGGGGGAGGTGGAGTCATGAGAGGAGACCGAGAATGAACGGTCAGAGAGGTAGGAAGACAGCCAAGAGAGGGCAGTATCACGCAGACCAATGGAGGGAAGGATTTGCAGTAGGAGAGGATGGTCCACAGTGTCAAAAGCAGCAGAGAGATCAAGTAGAATAAGTAGAGAGTAGTGTCCCTTAGATTTAGCAGCATGGAGAGGATGGAAGACAGACTGGAATGGGTCAAGCAGTGAGTGTGAGGAAAGAAAAGAAGTAAGGCGGTTGTAGAAAATACACTCAAGGAGTTTGGAGGCAAAAGGGAGGAGAGAGATGGGTCGGTAGTTGGAGAGAGTGGATCAAGGGTAGGGTTTTTAAGAATAGGAGAGATGAGTGCATGCTTGAAGGCAGAGAGGACAGTGCCTGATGAGAGGGAGAGATTGAGAAGGTGGGAAAGATGGGAACAGGCAGAAGGAGAGAGGTAGCGGAGGAGGCGGGAGGGGATTGGGTCAAGTGGTGAGGCACAGGAACGAATGAGGGCCATGACTTCCTCTCCAGATGCATGGGAGAAAGATGTCAGAGTTGGTGGGAGGGGTGGTAAGGGATGGGAGGAGGCTGGTTACTTCACTGGCTTCCCTTCCCTTTCAGAATCCATTTCAAGCTTCTCACACTCGCTTACAAAGCCCTCACCCACTCCTCTACCATCTAAATCTATGACCTTACCTCCCTTTACACTCCCACCCACCCTCTTCGCTCTGCTAATGCACGCTGACTCTCCTGCCTACGGATTACTTCCTCCAAGATTTTTCACGTGCTGCACCACTTCTCTGGAATTCCCTACCTCTCCCCCTCAGACTCTCCACCTCTCTACAAAACTTCAAACGGGCTGTCAAGACCCACTTCTTCACCAAACTCAGACAAAACTCATCCTAATCCTCTGTTCCACGCTCTCTATGTACCCCATCTGTGTCACCCCTGTCTGTCTACCCCTCCCCTTTAGAATGTAAGCTCTCACGAGCAGGGCCCTCTTCCCTCATGTGCTTATCCTTTTTCTTACTTTAATAATCTTCAACTGCACAAAATCCAGCGGTCTTCTGCCACCTGATACTTATTCCAGTGTCATCTGCTGATGTAGCTATGTTTGTTTACCCTGTACTTGTCCTTTATTGTCATCAACTGTAAGTTGCTGTTTTCCTGTTTGAATATTTGTTTATATACTTTGTAATTGGGCGCTGCGGAACCCTTGTGGCGCCATATAAATAAAGAATAATAAAATATCCTATTTATTATGTATAGTACAACTCTTAACACTGAGGTAAAGACACTGGCAAGAGCAAATTATTATTGTGCTTCATTTTTTGTTATGGTCTTTGTTGCACATTTTAGAATTCCAATGAAGACAAGATGTTGGTATGTAGGTATATTTGTATACTTGTATGTTACTATAAATATGGCTTTGGCATTAAACTGACCATGTACATACTGTTAGTATAATATATACACACTTACTAGTGTCACCAATGCGAACTTTGTACTAGCCAGCTGGAATAAATTTAGAGGACACTGACAGGATAAAGGAAAGTGAAATTGAGAATTAAAAAAATAGAGTACAAAGGGCCTAATTCAGTAAGGATTGCAATTAGCTTTGCAAATGCTATCCTTAGCAATGGAAATGCAGGAAGAGGGGCACAGCACCTCCTTGCCGCAACTGCATATGGGATGAGCATCATGACGGCAGGCTTGCCGTCGCAGGGCAGCTTTCGAGGCCAAGAAAACTGCATCTCACGACAGAGTCCTTGGGTACGGCACTCTCGGGAAAATGGGAGCGACACACCCACATTTCCGGCCATGCTGGCCGTTCCTGCCCCTGTCCCTCCTTGTGAAAGGACAGGCTGAGGCTTTCGCATCCTGCGATGCGATTACAGGAACTGGTCCTGCGCGTGCGCAGTTCCTGACCATTGGGAAAATGCAGTAAGGATAACTTCTACGATCCTTACTGAATTAGACCCAAATTGTATTAACATCAAGCAAAACAATTATAGCTGGGCATATTGGTGGGTTAGGCTCATTTGTTTATTAACAGCTGCTGCAGAGGAGCTCCAGCTTCGTGTACATGCAGTCTCACGGGATAGTGAAGTTAAATCCTGCGAGACACAGGCACTGCCTGCCATGTTTTCTGCTCAAGTGCTACTCCGGGATGGTCATCCATGTATGGTAGTGGTGGCTCCTACAATTTAATTGACCCTGGGCCCCCACCTGCCTTAATTCGGCCCTGCCTAGACACATTCTCACTTCTCCACTAGCCATCGCTTTGATTGCCTGGAGCTGATTCCCACCCCACATTACCAGTCACATCCTCCCTCAACTAGTGGAGGGGTATTAAGGAAAGAGTGGTGGGGGAGGGTGATATGAGAGAGAGAAGGAAGGAGGAGGGGAGGGTAAGGGAACAGAGATGCTAGGATGGGAGAGATGAAAGAGAAAAGAGGGGAGGAGGAGGGGCCCAAATGAAAGCTAAGGGGGAGGTGGAAGGGGACAGGGATGAAAGAAAATGGGGGGGGCGTCAGAGATAGGAAGGTTGCAGAAGACACCCATCAGGCTAGAGAGGCACAATGGGATGTTAGCCTGAAGAGAATATCAAGGGACGGGGCTATAGCAACCCACTGATGAGTCAAAAATATTAATTGTACTATATCAAATCAGGCAGATCATCTAAACTGATGTACTGGAACCTCATGAAAGACTATTTTCATGTTACTAGCTTCTATCCTAGTTCTGAGTTATCTGCGTTGGCATATGTGACATTAATGCTTCACTTCACGTTTAGAACAGTGAACAATGTATTAAATGACTCTACAGGTACAACTCCATGAGAATAAACTTTTTTTCATTTTAACAGTTTTCTCTTTCCATTAAATTGTGTTTGTAGAGAACTGATGATTTTTGGGAGACAATCTTAAATGACATATAAAACTTAAAGAATATTTGTTTCAGTTCCAAGTAGAAATAAACTGATCTGATGTAAGCTCTTTTTTGCACATTTGGTGGTCCTGTCCAAAAAATGTAAAAATTTGGCGGAAGCTTATTACCTTGCTCTTGCAGCTATTCGAGGCCTCTATTTCTCCTGAGCCCCAGTATTTTCTGCTCCCCTTGACTCTCCCTAACCTCAATCGACACCAAAATAAACTATTTCGGCATGTAGTTTCTACTATGACATGCCAAATAGCAGTGGACTGGAATAGTTTAACTCCCTCTCCTCTGTAGGTGATAATCTCCTGAAGTTGGTATGTGTACAAAATGGAATATATGACTGCTGTTATTTGGAATTCCTCTAAACTATTTGATAAAGTTTGGTCTCTCTGGCTAACCTCCTAACTGACTTCCTCCCCATTTGTAACCTGATAAACTAAAAATAATGCACCTCAAATTCTTGAGACTGGAGATCACCCCTCTGCTTCTATCTCCCATTCTGTTCCTTCAACTTGACTTATTATTTTTCCTCCTCCTTCTTGCTTTTCTGTTTCCACTTTCCTATTTTTATTCTTTCTTCCATTCTCTGTTCCCAACTCTCTTTGACGGATCACCACACCGTCGTTGAGAGACGGCCTTCTTGCTACTTTAATTAAAAAAAAATTGGATCCATCTTGTTGTTGATATAGTTCATTGCTACTATTTCTGTAACCTAATTGACCAGGTTTCTTGGTATGTCTTGTCTACTGTTATATTTCTGTGATTCTCTCAATTCAATGTGTTAAAAAAAAAAAAAAAAAGAAACTAATATAGACTATTTTTGGTATCTTGCATCCACATTGTGAAATTTCATCCACACTTCTCCACAAACAAATACAGCCCATCATAGATTAATGATGATGTTTTAATAGGGAAGCTTATTTTTACCATGCCCTCCACGTGTTTTGTGCGAAACAAAGGCCACAACTGCTGAAATCATGAAAAAAAGAGAACAGCAAAAAGGACCTCACAATAGAATACGTCTTGGTTGATAAAAGCACAATATTTAATACTATGATGTACTGTAAACAACAAAATCGCTTAAAAAACGAAAACACAGACACGTACAGAATTATTATTCCAAAACAACTAATTATAGCAGTCAGTGCAATCAATAAGGACCAGTCATAATAGTTTAAGTTAGCCAGGCCTAGTTTAAAGGATGTGTGAGTTCATGTGGATCCAGATAATTTTTCAGCAAATGGGTATTACCCTATACATGACTCAGTCATTAAGCAACAATCAAGGTAATTGAGAAAGATACGTATGAGTGCATACAAATCCAGATAGTTGTCCAGCAAGTGTATGAATATTACCCGTTTAGAATGGATGTTGTCAGGGGCGGACTGGGATGGAGAACCAGCCTGGGAAATTTATGGAAGCAGCCCTAATGGGGGTGCAGCCTGATGAGGGGGGCAGGATCCCTCTTCATAGGGCCTGATTGTACGCAATTGTGGTCTTGCTGCAGTTGTGTCTGAGACCAGGGGCGGATTGAGAACTAAAAGTGGCCCTGTAAAATTTTGTAGAATTGGTCTGACATAGGCAGCACAAGGTATAACATACTGTGTAGATATGGCAGCATCACTGGATGGCAGAGTTGCTGTACTGCAGAGATGGATTAACAGAATGAATG
Source organism: Pseudophryne corroboree (assembly GCF_028390025.1). Taxonomy (NCBI): domain Eukaryota; kingdom Metazoa; phylum Chordata; class Amphibia; order Anura; family Myobatrachidae; genus Pseudophryne; species Pseudophryne corroboree. The sequence goes on along the minus strand of NC_086444.1, from coordinate 977,813,693 downwards.
GGGACAATGCAGTGTACTGAGTGTGGTGGGCTGCCTGTTATGTGGGAGGTGGGGCCACATAACACACAAAACGGGCCCCACAGACACGTCGGCCTACCAGGAATCTTCCTGGTGAGCCCTATGGCCAATCCGCCCCTGGATGTTGTAATTATGGCTGTCATGAATGCCATGTCTCTGCAGCTGGTGGAGAAGAGTCTACAGCATATGGATTGTGCTGAAAAATGCTACAAAAGAGTCCGTAACTGCAAAAGTAAAATCATGATGTGACTCATTAAAATGCTACAAACAAATTATGGAGTTACTCAAGTCGCATCATTAAGCGACCTGAATAATCGCCTGCTGGCGCTAAGCAATGTGGCCGCAATATCCCTGTGCTTGGCGCTAATGTGTCCGCGCAGATCCTGTCCTGCGTGTGTGTGATCCGGCCAATGCGATAGCCTCTACTTGATTGACAGGTAGAGGCGGGACGGAGGGCAGCGACTGACTGTTGCAGGGGTGGCGCGGGGAGAATAGGGGTGGGTCGGCGATGTTTTCAGGGTGGCTGCGTGATGTCACATACAGCCGCTCCGATGTACAAAAATGGCAGCGGGCTGCATTCCTTCACAGTCAGGCTGCAGAGGCAGGAGGTCATTCACATTTGCTGTGACCACAATTAAATTGTGGTCACAGCTACTGGGTGGTCTTGCTCTGCAATGGGGCGGCCCCCCTCATGTGCAAAAAAAGGATTGCAGATTTAGCTTTTTAGCAGAATCTGCAATCCAAACTGAATAACCTCCTATGTCCGAAAGCGCCAAAAGGAACAAATTCAGAAAGGTTGTTTTGATTTGTTGAAATATAAAAAGTGAGTATATGACCTCCTGATATTAATAGTATGTCACAGTATCATGGGTCCCCATTATGTTTGCTGACTGTAGTTACATTCTACTTTAGTACGACAACAAATGCCTAGGGAATAGGGCCAAGAACTAGCTTTACTACAAACACTGGATGGCCAGGGGACTGAGGATTCCTTGTGACGGAATGTACAGGTAGTGGTACATACGTCATGTTGTTCAAGTGTGAACACCACATGTACACTATTCTGTATAAATTAATAATATACACCCAGCTTATCATGTTTTGCGCAGGGCTGGCAAGGAACACCCCTAGACACAAACACACAGCATCAAACTGAACAGATATCCAGTACTGCAAAAGGTACAGTAGGTCTTTTAATTGAAATATTGTTAGGGAAGTATTTATAATGGAAAAAAAACACATTATAAATGTACAGTAATTAATCAGATTTTCTCAAAAAAGATATGATATGGGATGGTAGCACTAAGGGGGTAATTCAGACCTAATCGCTGCTGTGCATTTTTGCACAGCGGGCGATCAGGCCTGAACTGCGCATGCATATTCACCGCAATGCACAGGTGTGACAGACTGCAGCAACGGGGATCGCCGGTCAGTGATTGGTTTGTGCGAAGGATCCGATCACATGGGCATTCACAAGGAGATTAACAGGAAGAAGGTGTTTTGTGGGTGGCAACTGACTGTTTTCAAGGAGTGTCTGGAAAAATGCAGGCGTGTCCAAGAGTTGGAATGGAGGGTGTCTGACGTCAAATCTGGCTGATGTGATCACAGCGGCTGAGTAAGTCCTGGGCTACGCAGAGACTGTACAAAATCAGTTTGTGCAGCTCTGCTACACATGCGATCGCAAACTTGCAAAGCGAAAATACACTCCCCCTGTAGGAGGTGACTATCTGAATGCAGGACAGCAAAAATTGCTACCCAGCGGTTAGGTCTGAATTACCCCCCAAATGCATAAAGAAATGGTGAAGGGTAGCTGAGACTTCATGGCCAAACACCACCATAATATTCTCAGAGACAATACAGAAGAGATTGCCATTTTGGTCCAAGAATGTCTAAAATAAGCATAAAGGAAAACGCACGTGAGGTTGATTTTCAGATGAACCTTGTACAAAAAAATGACACATTTATTTTGTACCAGACCTTTATATCAAAACGAGTATGATGAGTGATAGAAAAAAAATTGTATTTATGGTACAGAGTGCACCTGGTTGTTGTAGGAGCTTAAAGAGATCAGAACGTTCATGCAGGTTAATGGATATTGTGTGACGTATATATTTTATTACGCCTCTGTTGCCTAAAAGTATTTTACAGTTGTTGAAAACTTTTTTCTAAAAATACTAATATTTTTTTTTTTTTTACAATGCTCATCATCATATTTAATTGCTGCAAACTAGTAAAACAATACAGATTACTGTTGTTTCTTCTGCACTACTTCATGGCAGCCATTACTCTGGTATTGCATCCCATCCCCCTAGTTCTAGACAGGAAGTTTTTTCACACTTCAGGGAGCGCCCACTTAGGGTATATAGAGCTACTCCTCCCCTTCCTCCTCAGTCTTTTTCCCTGTCTCCTACTTAGAACAGTGTAGTTGTTGGTTATTTTGTTCCAAGGGCTTACCTCATTATCTATACCCAGCGTATGCGTCTCTTGGTAGCCGCAGTCTGGATGGAGAGGCTGGTACATGGCAGTTTTTAAGGCCAGTCAAGTAAGGGCCTTTCTGTATGTTTTACAAAGCCGGATCGCTGCTGGCTTTCCTCTCTCCATTTGCAGCCACATATATTTCTATGCTTCCTGGTTCTGGCACTGCAGAGCAGCCGGCAGAGGTGCATGTGATGGCTGGTGGCTGTCCCAGGAAGATGATCTGAATTTACGCCCGCCCCAAGTTAGGGGTCAGAGGCAGAGTGGTCCCGTGCACCAAGAAATAATAGAGCCACTTGTCCCTCCAATTTATGTTACAAGCCTATGGCAATATGAATGAGAGCCTTCTCCCCAAAAGCCTGTATGTGCCCAAAAAAAGAGGTAAGTCCTCATAGAGGGCACTTTATTAATATAGTGTTAGGATATATAGTCTAGTTACCATCATATGCTGCATTGTGTCACCTGCATATATTTGTGCTGTGTATAGAAGCCAGGATGCAAGAAGCTGTAACTGTATTGAAGTGGTTAAAGGTCACTCTCCTTATAGTTCATTCAGCACACCTCATATTCTGTGTGTTGTCTAATTGGGCTAATTACCAATTAAGGAGTTGTGGGCTACACCCTGGATTTGTTAATTTTATCTGCACCAGCATGTGTACAGTCCATCAAGTAAAATATACCAAACTTCAGCCATACCAAACTGGATGTGCCTAATCTGTCTGATCTTAGAAGCTAAGCAGTGTATATTATAAAACGTCTGAACCTACATAGTTAGTATGGACTTTGATTATGATGGCAGAATGTTGATAAATGCCTGGTAATACCAAGAGAATTTATCATACAGTCTGTATCTGTTTATGATGAGCAGTTCCTAAACTGATGAACAATACCTATAGCTGATGCTGCAGCAGCAGAGGTTGTTTCATAAGCTAGTACTGGGAAAGCCGATCGTGGAAACTGGTCCTCGCAGTCCCCCGAAACCAGCAGGGCTGTATTGTAGCATTGAAAATAAATAAATAAATCAATTAAAAAAGTGTGTCTATATAATATAATATAATTTGCATATACTGTATACAGGCTTTTTATAAATCTGATGTTACTAAAGCTTCATTGTCACAGCTTCAATACACTGCACATGCCCAATCTCTTCAGTTCCTGGCAGCTAATCAGTGTTGGGCATGGTTAGTATTGGGATGGGAGACCATCTGGGAATTACAAGGTGCTGTAAGTTTAGTGCATTGAGACTTGGACTGTCATGAACAGTCTTGGAAGAGAAAATTTCAAGACTTTATATACAGATATATAATAGCTATATGTTTTCTCATAGAATGTGTTGAAATTACAGCTCTGTGGTACATTTACGGGCAGCAGATCTACATGGAAGTAATAGTATGTTTTCTTTGCTTATGAAAGTTCCCTGCTGTTTGGTAGCAGGCTGAACGTTACCTCAGGAGGTATCCTATGCCATCTTCTATGCAGCAATGTTTTAGAAGCCAGACGTTTTGTGCCCGCATGGTACTATGGTGGTAGATATTCTACAGGAATGCTGAGGCAGTCCTTTTGCCAAACCTTCAGAAGAGGCAGTTGATGATAACTACTATGGGTCTCCTGCATCTGTGCCAATAGGGGGCAGTCTTCTGAAATTTGTCAGGCATTGGCAGGAATCTGTGCAGAACAGATGAGTTCAGGCTGTAGTATCTCAAAGATATCGGATGGAATTGCTGGGGTTCTAAGAAGGAATCATTTTGTGAAAACTGAAGTTACAGTTGTGAACTTGAAAGTCATGGTGCTATGACAGTATACAGAAATTAGCTCAAAGGCTGTGGAGATTTTGTCAAGTCATCCAAGATAAATGAAGGTTTTTACACTCCTATTTCTTTTAGAAAAGTATACAGGGGGTTCAGAACTAATCTGGATCTCAAGACAGCTTGGTGAAGATAAGGTTTCCTATGGAAACACTGAAATCTATTTTAACTGTTTTAAGATTTACTGAGGATGTCAAATCTAAAATTAAAGCACCAATTCCCTTTTACTATTGTTTGTTAGAAATGTGGTACAAGTCGCTTTATTCACAATAAAAATTATATATATTTGGGATCATTTATGATGGGGTGGATATTACCCATCAAGTCATTTATCAAGCGGAGCATTCTACAGCATCAATATATCTAAAAGACAAGACAAGAATTTTTAGACTGGGCAGAGTGTCATCTCAGTTCTCTGTAAGCTCTGTATGTACTAGGAAAAGACAACTTTGTTGCAGACTTTCTCAGCAGACATGAGGTGTTGCGAGGAGAATAGGAGGTGGACGCAAAGATATTTCAAGAGATTGTAATAAGGTTTGGACGGTCCCAGGTGGATCTAATGGACACACAACAACTAAAAACCCTCTTCTTTGCTGTGAACAAGCGGATTAGACATGTTCTCCCTAACATGGAATTTCACACTGGAGTATATGTCCCCTCCTTTATTCCTACTATTGCTTTTGTCATATAAAAAAAAAAAAGCAAGTAGAAGTGATAATTCTTCCTTACCGGCCAAGGAGAGTGTGGTTACCAACAATGGTGAGTATGGCAGCAGAGAGTCTGTGGATGTTACCACTCACACCAGGTCTATTATACCCGGGTCCTATATTCTATCTAAACTTGAAAATTTTTAATTTTATGATATGGAAATTGAATGTGAACTATTAAGAAGGAAAGAATTGTCTAAACAAGTTATTCAGTTTCTTATGCAAGCAAGAAAGAAGTTATCCGCTAATTTATTATAGGATTTGGAATACCTTTGTCTCATGGGCCGAATCTGAATTTGATGTCATGAGAGTTGAAACACCCCAAATATTAGTTTCTATATGATGGGTTTAGAAGGGTCTGACTGTATCAACCATTAAGGTACAGATAGCAGCCTTGAGCATGTTGCTGGATAGGAATCTGTCTGAAGATAATTTTGTCAAAGGTTTCTGTCAAGCTATGGAAAGGAATATGGCCTCAAGTCAAATCAGTCCTAGACCTATGGGATCTGAATCTGAATTTCAGTCATAAGGGTCAGTGAATTACTAGTGTTATGGGCCTTTCTGCCCATATCTTAATATCTTGACAGATAAAAATGTTCTAAGAACAAATACAGCTTTTTACCAAAGATAGTGTCAGCGTTTCATTAAACCAGGATATATTTTTTTTTTTTGTCCTCATCTTTCCCACAACCTAAAAAGTGAGAAGGAAGAAAGTTTGCATATGCTGAACTTATTACAAGCACTTTATGTCTATTTGGATAGGAGTGAAAATCTTTTGGAAAACAAAGTTTTTGTTTTACAAGTGGACATAAAGAAAGGTGTTGCACCCATGAAGCAAACTATTGTCAGGTGGATCAAGGAGCTAATTATGTTTGTGTATGAAGAAAGTGGTCATAAAATTCCATAAAATCTGGAGGCACACTCAACCAGTGTTGTTGCAACTCCCCTAGTTTAAGGATGCTTTGGTATCAACGAAAGACATGTACAGTAGCCACCTGGCTGTCTGTTCACACTTTCTCTAGTCACCATGCTCTGGATTTGGCCGGCGCCCACTTTGACAGTGATGTCCTTGAAGGGGCATTGCAATGAAGGAATAACTTTGGGTCATTAAGCATGAATTTCTGTCTGTTGGACTATTTGTTACCCTTCCTATATTATGCTTTCGTGTATCCCAGAGTAATGGCTGCCATGAAGTAGCAAATTATATTTACCGTTAATTTTGTTTCTTTAAGATACTTAATGGCAGCCTATAATATACCCTCCTTTTTTTAGTGTGATTTTTTTTTTGACAGGAACTGAATGTGAGGAGACACTCAAAAGACTGAGGAGGAAGGGGAGGTCCATATACCCTAAGTGGGCGGTCCCTGAAGTGTGAAAACTTCCTGGCTAGAACTAGGGGGATGGGATGCAATCCTAGAGTAATGGCTGCCATGAAGTATCTTAAAGAAACTAAATTATCGGTAAATATAATTTGCTATTTTTTTTATTCTTGCTTATGTCTTCTGTATACAATATCCAGATTATAAATAGTATAAGCAGTGCTGAAAGTAGGGTGGTACGGAGTACCATTAAGAAATGTGGTGGTATGCAGTACCACCAGGCCACTGCTGGGGCATAATTTATGAGGGGTACTTTTGCAAAATGGTGTCCGTGGCATAACTGTGTGTGGCATAATATGTAATGGGCATTATGGTGTATGGCATAATGTGTAATGGGTGTTACGGTGTCTGGCATAATGTGTAATGGGCATTAGTGTGTGTGGCATAATGTGGTCATGCCCCTATTGTCATGTAGCCACTCCCCTAGTTTCATGTGACCACACCCCTCGTGACTCATGGCCACTAAGAAAAAAAAATTCTACTTGCACCACTGAGTAAAAGAAGACTTTGTGATATATAGGTGTATTGGTAAATGAAAACATACTAATTTACTATCCACATGCAGTCTGTAGAGGTATGCGGTCAGTACAATTCCTTCTTGCAGACATTGTGGTATCCTGGCGCTCTGCTCAAAGCAAACTATAAAGTTTTAAATATATCAGTAATTTCAAATTGTCTTGGCAGGCGTTGACCATCATGGGATGTGGTCAGGATCCCGGCAGAATGCCGACATAGGCATCCCGATGGTCAGAATCTCAATGGATCCGACGGTAAGTACTGGGGTTAGGCACTAGGGGGAAGGGTTAAGCTGGGAACTCAATATGTACCCAGCGGGATGTCGTCAGGGTACATACATACTTGCCGATGATGGTTGTGGGGCCAATCTGCATTCGGTAGCATGTCCCTCGCTGCTGATGTCGCTCATCATGCCTGCATGCAGGTCCAACGGAAGATGCCGCTGACAGCGTGTGGGAGCGCACATCGTCATGCCATGCCCTCTGAAAAGCACCCGGGCCCAGCCAGGCTCTCTACTGCCCTGGGTGCGTTAGAGGCAGGGGTACGGCTAAAATACTCACCGGGATCAGTCAGGACTCTGAGTGTCGGGATCCCTCTTGCCGGGATTACAATGCCATCCCATTGACCACTGCTACTTTCATTTATTTATTTATTTTTTAAATGCTGTATATTAGACAGATCACAGTTGAGTACATTGACCACAATGTGCATAAATCAAAAACGCAGAAAGAAAATACACAACTTATAACAGGTCAATTCTGTAAAAGACTTAGATGTGATCCAATTTTAGAATATCAAGGAATGAGAAGGACATCTCGCATACAATGGTGTAGCCAAATTATAAAATGGGAAGAGACAGAGTACTTTTAAAGAATAGAGAAAATAAAATAAATAAAAAATAACAGGAAAAGAAGTAGAGGTGGTAGGGGGGCATGCATAGTAGTAGAGATCAATGAAGATCATTGCCTATGAAAATGGGGGCGGGGCATTTTGGGAAGCCAACCAAGGACTCCCGACCTTATTGAAGGATTTGGCCGAATTGTTGATTATGCAAGTCATAAAGTCCATCTTGTAGACGTACCAGATGCGGGCCAAAACCAAATGTAGGGGAGAGGGGGTTGGTGATTTCCAGTCAGCTGCAATCTTACACCTCATGGCAGAAACAACATGCCACACAAGCTTATTTTAATGTCAAGATAACGTAGGAAGCCCCAGGGGAAGAAAGAAATATTTGGGGTCAGAAGTGATAGAGGCCTCCAAGAGATGTGAGAGGCTATGTAGAACTTCCTGCCAAATGGCAGCTATCTTCAGATAGGACTATCAAATCTGGATAAAGGTGCCTCATCAGATCATCCCCTCCAGCATATTTCCAAGGTATCAGGGAACATCGCCTTCAAGCGGGAGGGTACAACATAGTATCGTAAATATGTAATGTCTGCCTCTGTGATGGTGTAGAGTCATACCTGCTTTCTCCAGCTGGTTCAGGACCTCTTGCGGCTTATTCTTCAGGAGCCTGTGGCAGAAAGATGGACACCCCAAAGAGAATCCCGCAGACAAAGGAAAAACAGGATTTTAATACCTACCGGTAAATCCTTTTCTCCTACTCCGTAGAGGATGCTGGGGTCCACTTCAGTACCATGGGGTATAGACGGTTCCGCAGGAGCCATGGGCACTTTAAAACTTTTCAAGAGTGTGAACTGGCTCCTCCCTCCATGCCCCTCCTCCAGACCTCAGTATAGGAACTGTGCCCAAGGAGACGGACATTTCGAGAAAAGGATTTACTTTTAAGCCAACGGTGAGATTCATACCAGCTCACACTTCAACCATGCCGCACAACATGGCATTCAACATAACACATGCCAATGGGCATGAACTATTGCAGCAACATGCTGAAAATATATTTAACACAACACTTATGTAACTATAACAAAATAACTACTGCAGGTAAAGTACGCACTGGGTTGGGTGCCCAGCATCCTCTACAGACTAGGAAAAAAAGGATTTACCGGTAGGTATTAAAATCCTGTTTTCTCATACGTCCTAGAGGATGCTGGGGTCCACTTCAGTACCATGGGGTTATACCAAAGCTCCAGTACAGGCGGGAGAGTGTGGATGACCCTGCAGCACTGATTGACCAGACTTTAGGTCTTCATCGGCCAAGGTGTCTAACTTGTAAAATTTAGCAATCGTGTTTGACCCTGACCAAGTAGTTGCTCGGCAAAGCTGTAATGCCGAGACCCCCCGGGCAGCCGCCCAGGATGAGCCCACCTTTCTTGTAGAATGGGCATTCACCGAATTCGGTACCGGCAATCCTGCTGTGGAATGAGCATGTTGAATCGTTCCTCTGATCCAGCGCGCAATAGTCTGCTTAGAAGCAGGACACCCAATCTTGTTGGGAGCATACAAGACAAACAGAGCCTCTGTTTTCCGTATCCGAGCTGTTCTTGCAACATAAATTCTCAAAGCTCTGACAACATCCAGAGATTTCGAACCAGCGAATGTGTCAGTAGCCACTGGCACTACAATAGGTTGGTTAATATGGAAAGAAGAAACCACCTTTAGAAGAAATTGCTGATGAGCTCTTAACTCAGCCCTATCTTCATGGAAGATCAAGTACGGGCTCTTGTGAGACAAGGCCCTAACTCAGACACCCTCCTTGCAGATGCCAAGGCCAACAGCATGACCACTTTTGGGCTAGGATCCGGCGCTCAACAGCCATGCCGTCAAACGTAGCCGCGGTAAGTCTTGATACACGCACGGCCCCTGCTGCAGCAGGTCCTCGCGAAGAGGAAAAGGCTGAGGATCTTCTATGAGCAACTCCTGAAGATCTGGATACCAAGCCCTCCTTGTCCAGTCTGGGACAATGAGGATTGCTCGAACCCTTGTTCTTCTTATGATCTTGAGAACTTTTGGAATTAGTGGAAGTGGAGGGAAGACATACCAACCAGAACACCCACTGGGTCACTAGTGCATCCACTGCTATTGCTTGCAGGTCTCTCAACCTGGAACAATATCTCTGAAGCTTCTTGAGACGAGATGCCATCATGTCTACTTGAGGAACCCCCCAAAGACCTGTCACCTCTGCGAAGACTTCTTGGTGGAGGCCCCATTCTCCTGGATGGAGATCGTGTCTGCTGAGGAAGTCTGCCTCCCAGTTGTCCACTCCCAGAATGAAAATTGCCAACAGAGCTCTTGCATGTCTTTCTGCCCAGAGGAGGATCTTTGTCACCTCTGCCATCGCCGCTCTGCTTTTCGTTCCGCCCTGACGGTTTATGTACGCGACTGCTGTTACATTGTCCGACTGGATCTGTACGGGTTGATCTTGAAGAAGATGCACCGCTTGTAGAAGGCCATTGTAAATGGCTCTCAACTCCAGAACATTTATGTGAAGACAAGTTTCTTGACTTGACCATCTTCCTTGGAACTTTCCCCCTGTGTGACTGCTCCCCAGCCTCGGAGACTTGCATCCGTGGTTACCTCTAGGAGGTGAGAACTGTTTAGCCACCACAGGAGCAAAATTCTGGGTTTGGATGACAGGATTATCCTCTGATGCATATGTAGATGGGATCCGGACCACTTGTCCAACATGTCCAACTGGAATACTCTGGCATGGAATCGGCCAAATTGTAGGGCCCTGTAGGCCGCTACCATCTTCCCCAACACCCAAATGCATTGATGAATCGACACTCTTGTTGGTTTCAGAATCTGTTTGACCATTCTCTAGATTTCCAGAGCCTTTTCTACTGGAAGAAATACTCTCTGTACTTCTGTGTCCAGTATCATCCCTAGAAAGGACAATCTTGTCGTCTGTTCCGACTGTGACTTTGGAAAATTTATAATCCAACCGTGTTGTTGAAGTACTGTCAGGGAGAGTGTAATGTGCTGCGCAAAACTTTCCCTGGACCTTGCTTTTATCAGGAGATTGTCCAGGTAAGGAATTATATTGACTCCTTGCTGTCGAAGGAGGACCATCATCTCCGCCATCACCTTGGTAAATACCCTCGGTGCCGTGGAGAGTCCGAACGGCAACGTCTGAAATTGGTAATGACAATCCTGTACTGCGAATCTCAGATAAGCTTGATGTGGAGGATAAATGGGAACATGTAAGTAGGCATCTTCCTGCCTCTAGACTGGAAATCACTGCCCTCAGGAATTCCAACTTGAACTTGAACCTTTGCAAGTAGAGATTCAGTATTTTCAGGTCTAGAATCGGTCTGATCGAGCCGTCCAGCTTCAGAACTACGAAGAGGCTTGAATAAAACCCTTCTCCTTGTTGCGACAAGGGAACCAGGACAATGACTTGATCCTGACACAATTTTTGTGTTGCTGCTGCTACCACCTCCCTGTCTGGGACAGAAGCAGGTTTGGCCAATTTGAAAAATCGCCATGGGGTTTGTCTTGAAACTCCAGTTTGTACCCGTGGGGCACTATTTGTAAGACCCACTGGTCCAGGACAGATTGAACCCAGAACTGACTGAAAAGTTTCAGACGTGCCTCCACCTGAGCGGACTCCCGCAAGGGAGCCCCAGCATCATGCTAAAGATTTGGCAGAAGCAGAGGTTGATTTCTGCACCTTCGATCCTGGAGTCGCTGCAGACTTTTTTCCTTTTCCCCTTCATTTACCCGCAAAGAAAGGGGGAACTTTTACCCTTTTTGTATTTATTGGGCCGAAAGGACTGCATCTGAGAGAGTTTTTTTTTTTTGCCGGCGCAGGAGTGTTAGGCAAGAATGTCAACTTCCTTGTGGTAGCTGCAGAAACTAAGACATCCAGGCCATCTCCAAACAAGGCCTCGCCTTTATACGGGAGAGCCTCCATATTCCTTTTGGAATCTGTGTCAGCATTCCATTGGCGAATCCACAACGCCCTTCGTGCTGAGATCGCCATGGTAGCGGCTCTTGATCCCAAGAGACCAATATTTTTCATTGCTTCTAGCATGTACGCAGCAGCGTCCTTGATATGACCTAACTTTAGGAGAATCTCGTCTCTGCCTATTGTGTCAATGTCTGATGACAAGTTTTCCGACCACTTTTCAATAGCACTACTCACCCACACACAGGCAATGGTAGGTTTGAGTAGTGTCCCATTGGCCACATAAATAGATTTCAACGTAGTCTCCAACTTGTGGTCTGCCGCCTCCTTAAGAGAAGCCGTCCCAGGTGCAGGGAGAATCTCACCTTTTTTGTTTAACGTGACAGGGCACTGTCCAAAACGGGGGGTGACTCCCACCTTTTCCTGTCCTCTGCAGGGAAAGGATAAGCTACCTGAATTCTTTTGGGAATCTGGAATTTCTTTTCAGGATTCGCCTAAAGAGACTGTTCAGCTCATGAGAAGGAGGAAAAGTTACTTTACTTTTCTTTATAAAAGTAATCCTTCTCCTGTGGTAAAGGAGGGGACTCCGTAACTTCTAACACCTCCTTTATAGCAATAATCATGTATTATATGTTTTTTGCTAACTTTGGATCTATTCCCCTGGAATCACTAGTGGCGACACAGGAGTCAGAGTCTGTGCCGGTATCAGTTTGCACTACATGTGCAAATAATAATAATAATTAATAATAATATTAATTTTATTTATATAGCGCTCTTTCTCCAATAGGACTCAAGGCGCTTAACAGATACATAGCATAATATAGTACAGAAAATAATGAAGTACATTTTCATAAAATACAGAAGCATGAAGATACTAAAAGGGACATTATGGAAATGCTTGAGTAAACAGAAAAGTCTTGAGTCTACTTTTGAAGGATTCTATAGTTGGGGCCTCTCGCACTGTGCGGGGAAGTGAGTTCCATAGAGTCGGAGCCGCATGACTAAAAGCTCGACCCCCCCAGATGAATTACGGTAGATTCTAGGTACTGCTAAAAGTCCTTCATCTACAGATCGCAGTAATCGAGTGGGGCAGTATGGGGTCAGAAGTTGTTTCAGGTACCTTGGGCCTTGGTCATGTAATGCTTTGAAACTCAGTAAGCCAATCTTGAAGATGATTCGCCATCGTACAGGCAGCCAGTGAAGGGAGTAGAGCATGGGTGTTATGTGGCTAGAACGGGGCTGGTTGGTTAATAGCCTGGCAGCTGTGTTTTGCACCAGCTGTAAGCGCTGCAATTCTTTTGCTGGTAGACCAAGGTAGAGGGCATTACAGTAGTCTAAACGAGATGATACAAATGCATGTATGACTTTTGGCATATCATCTGAGGGTATTAAGTGCTTGATTCTGGCATGTTCCTCTGGTGAAAGAATGAGGATTTGATTGTGGCTGATATCTGATGTTTAAGTGTCAAGCCACCATCCAGGACAACGCCAAGATTCCGCACACGATCACTGGTATGTAATTCTGAATCCCCGAGTCCAGTTGGTTGGCTATGCTGCAGTCTTGTCCTTTGATGTTGCGGTCGTATCATAAGGACCTCTGTTTTATCCGGGTTCAGTCGCAGCCAACTGGCGCTCATTCACTCCTGTAGTTCAGCTAGACAGCCATTTAGGGTTGCTATTGGGTTATCAGTGCCCGGAGCAAAGGACAAGTACAGTTGTGTATCATCTGCATAGCAGTGGTAGACCAGGCCATGGCGCCTGATTATTTCGCCCAATGGGAGCATGTATACTGCAAAAAGCATGGGGGATAGTATAGAACCTTGTGGGACACTACATGGCAATGGCACTGGTGGTGATGAGTATAATCCAGATGATACTCTCTGTGACCTGCCTGTGAGAAATGATTTGAACCAGCTTAGGACTGTGCCATCCAGACCACAGAAATGTATCAGTTGCTCAATCAGAAGCTCATGGTCCACGGTATCAAATGCTGCCGAGAGATCCAGAAGGATTAATATTGAACAGACACCTCTGTCTTTTGCCATCAGAAGACCTTTTATGTGACCCAGAGGCGTCCCCTGTGGATGAAAAAGCAGAACTCTGAAAAATCACATCTTCGACAGATTTTCTCCAACTTTCTGCATGAGACTCAGATTTATCTAATCTCTTACTGATATGATTCACACTATCACGTAATTCTTTCACCCATTCAGGCTCGTGGTGTGCCGGCAGCGCACCACATTACAACTGTGTCACTAAAATGGTTCCCTCAGGGGAAGAACTCCCTGCCTCAGACATGTCACACACGTGCACAAACACACCACAGACACTCCGGGGCTTATAGGGGACAGACCCACAGTAAAATCTGTCAGAATGACACAGAAGGGACTTGCCAGCTCACAACTCGGCGCCAATGTAAAAAATCACTGTGTATCTACAGAGACCTTTAGCGCTTTATATGACGATTTTAAGCACCACTTTTCACTCTGCCCCCCTATATATACACCCTGATACTTGATTCAGAAGTGGAGGAGGACCAGCGTTTCTTCCCCTGCAGCTTGCTTGGAGAAAATGGCACTGAGCAGTGTGCTGGCTGACTGCAGGGGGCAGGGCTTCCTCCTCAATGGCGCACTTCCCCTCAGAAAACATGAGGTATTTTTTATACTGGTGGGGGTGTAGGATTGTGCCACGGCATAATATGCTACCTTTTTGCCAGTCAGAGTAGCCCTGCACCCTGCTGTGCGCTGTGTATGGATAGCATGTCCGTGCAGCGTTCCCGCTCGCTGCGCGGTACCTTGAGCCATCACGTTGACCGGAGGTCCCTCTGCGGATCTCCGGTAATAATACTCACGTGTCTTCTGGCTCTGTTAGGGGGGTGACGGCGTGCTGTGGGAGTGAGCGCATAGCCGCAGCTAGTGTTCAGTACCCTTCGGGAGCTAATGGTGTCCTGTCAGCAAGAAGCAGAGCCATGAAACTCTTTAGGAAGTTGGTTCCTACTTCTTCCCCCTAAGTCCCACGAAGCAGGGAGACTGTTGCCAGCAGTCTCCCTGAAAATAAAAAACCTAACATAAAGTCTTTCAGTGAAACTCAGTAGAGCTCCACTAGAGTGTGACCAGTCTGTCTGGGCACATTTTCTAAACTGAGGTCTGGAGGAGGGGCATAGAGGGAGGAGCCAGTTCACACTCTGGAAAAGTCTTAAAGTGCCCATGGCTCCTGCGGAACCGTCTATACCCCATGATACTGAAGTGGACCCCAGCATCCTCTAGGACGTATGAGAAAGGCAAATCGATTAGTCACCGCTATAAGGTCAATTGCATTAATAGTGAAACATATACATTAGGCATCAGCAACACAAGCATTAGTATTAAGGCATGTGGTAATAGCAAAAATCAACCATTGCAGTATAATTACCAACTTTAAGAATTGCCAGGTAAGAACTGGTTTGGTACTAAATTTACACACCCGTATAGACTGTCCACAGAGTGTCGCTGGACGCCAAGTTGTAACGTTCAGTTCCTGCACGGTGGTCTCCGTGTAATATCAGTGTCTCGGGTTTAATAAAGCCTACACGGTAATGGTGTTTTCCTAAGATGGCGTCAGCGGACACCAGGTAAGTATTTGCAGGAAGGCGTGCAAGATGGGTAATTCCTAAATATGAGCAACGATGAATAATGGTGTTCGGGGTATTTGTATCCACAAAAAGGTAAGTCAAAGGAGGTAACGCTAGTCTGAATAAAACACCACTTAATGTCAATTACTGAGGAGTATTTGGCGGCTAAGGCTGGCAGAAGGAGAACAAGAGTTCCATTCCAGTGCCGGGTTTTGGATCAACAAGTAATTACAATTCAGTACATCACAACAGGGGGACACGTTAGTAAAGTACTCCTAATGATATCTGCACAGTTCTCATCAGAGCCCCTTTTCTGTGGCCACGCTGTATCTAGTCAGTCACTGATTGGAGGGTGTTATGGGGACCCTTGTAATAGCAGGCCCCACCACGTGTGAGCCGACCGGGGGTAAAGAATGAACAAGTACCTGCAGGAGTGTATCTAGGGGTCTGAGTGCCCCTGGTAAAGTAAGGAACTGGCGCCCCCACCTCCCCCACCCAGGGACACAGAGGGAGGGAGTTACAGATAGGCTGAGGTCAGGGACACTGAGGGAGAATTACAGGGAGGGTGCAGGTAGGGACAATGAGGTGGAGGGATTACAGGGAGGCTGAGGTCAGGGACACTGAGGGGCAATTACAGGGAGGGTGTGTGCAGGGACACTGAGGGGGAATTACAGGAGTGTGCAGGCAGGAACTCTGAGGGGAAATTACGGGGAGGGTACAGGCAGGGACACTGAGGTGGAATTACAGTAGGGTGTGGGCAGGTACACTGAGCGGGGAGTCACTGGAAAACGGAGGTCAGGGACACTAAGGGGGAATTACAGGGTGGGTTTGGGTAGGGAAAATGAGAGGGAGGGGCTACAGGGAGGCTGAGGTCAGGGACACTGAGGGGCAATTACAGGAAGGGTGCAGGAAGGGACACTGAAGAGGAATTACGTGGAGGGTGCGGGCAGGGACACAGAGATGGAATTATGGGGAGGGTGCAGGCAGGGACACTGCGGAGCAATGCCGTAACTAGACATTTTAGCACTGTGTGCAAGAAACAGCCTCAGCACCCCCCCGCCACCACCATATTTAAAATAGGGCTAGTGCGCTCTGTAAGTGTGCGCCAAAACTATAGGGGTGTGGCTTTATGTGTTAGGGGCGTGACAACAAAATAATACCAATTCATATTACGCTGTACGGTGGTCTCCATTAATCAAATAACGCCACTTACACACATTACTCCAGGTAGAGCCCCATTTTACACATTACTCCAGGTAGAGCCCCTATTACACCTTACGGCAGGCAGAGCTCCCTTTTACACCTTACGGCAGGCAGAGCTCCCTTTTACACCTTACGGCAGGCAGAGCTCCCTTTTACACGTTACGGCAGACAGAGCTCCCTTTTACACATTACATGCAGTTCTCTGTCCTCAGTGCCTATGTACTGTGGGCCGAGAACACTCGGCACACACCTAGCTATGGCCCTGTACAAAAATCATGAGAACTCGGAGGTAGGCAATGTCTGCTCTCCAGCTATGGTGGAACCACAAGTCCAAGCATGCTCTATCATGTAATGTCTGTCAGGGCATGATGGGACTTGTGGTTCCACAGAATCAGGACCCAGGTACTTCTCTCACCTTTCTAAGGGCTGGCATGAAGAGTCCCTACCACTTGCTGCTGTTCTGCTCACACAGTTGTAGTTGTGTGGCTGCTGCATGATCCTGATCTCATGGGGCACTGTTAATCCGTTGCCCGGAGACCGGGCCGCTCACTGACAAGCACAGGCAGGGGCAGAGGGGCTGCTTAGGTGCAGTCCAGGAGCTCGCTGGCCGCTTACTGCTGCTGTGTGTGGTTGTAGCTCTAGAGATTTTCAGCTGGCATGTCCCCTGGGATTACAGGTCTACAGGAGTGCAGAAGATCGTCACTGTAACCTCCAGGCAGGAGGGGTAGGACATGCCGTTGTATGGACTGCATTGTAACTCTGGCAGGAGCGGGTGCGAGGTGAGGGGAGGATCGGGTACTACAGCAACCCGCAGCTCACTTTAACCTACGGTGGTGGCGGCGGCCGAGGGGATCGGGCAGTATTGCCGCGGCTCATTATAACCTCTGGTGGAGGGTGGGCGAGTGGTCTGGCTGTACTGTAAGATCATGTTTCCGAGGGTGGGGGCAGAGCTTTACTGCCCGCGGCTGCACTTTAACTACCGCAGGCTCGCATTGTGGAGCTACGGGTGTTACCAGCGGTACTGCGCCCACAGTGCATGTGCGCTGTGTGCCATGCACCGCTGGCACACGCATAGTTACGGCCCTGCTGAGGAGGAATTATGAGGAGGGTGCGGTCAGGGACACTGAGATGGAATTACGGGGAGGGTGCCAGCAGAGACACTGAGAAGGAATTACGAGGAGCGTGCGGGCAGGGATACTGAGATGGAATTACAGGGAGAGTGCAGGCAGGGAGACTGAGGGGGAATTACGAGGAGTGTGCAGGCAGGGAGACTGTGGGGGAATTACGAGGAGTGTGCAGGTAGGGACACTGAGGGGGAATTGCGGTTAGGGTGCTGGTAGGGATACTGAGAGGAAATTACGGGGAGGGTGCGGGCAAGGATACTGAGGGGGAATTATGAAAAGGGTGCGGGCAGGGACACTGAGAGGGAATTAATAGGATTTTAGTACCTACCGGTAAATCCTTTTCTAGTCCGTAGAGGATGCTGGGTACTCCAAAAGGACCATGGGGTATAGACGGGATCCGCAGGAGCTTGGGCACACTGAAAAGACTTTGACTGGGTGTGAACTGGCTCCTCCCTCTATGCCCCTCCTCCAGACCTCAGTTATAAGAACTGTGCCCAGGAGAGACGGACATTTCGAGGAAAGGATTTTTGTTTAAACTAAGGGCGAGAACATACCAGCCCACACCACAAACATACCGTACAACCGGAGTAACAGAAACCAGATAACAGTATGAATTAACAACAGCAACAAGCTGAAAACAACAAATACACAACCCGTGTGTAAACAAATTTAACCAGCAAGAATACACTGCAAGTAACAGTCCGCACTGGGATGGGCGCCCAGCATCCTCTACGGACTAGGAGAAAAGGATTTACCAGTAGGTACTAAAATCCTATTTTCTCTTACGTCCTAGAGGACTCCAAAAGGACCATGGGGTTTATACCAAAGCTCCAGAACGGGCGGGAGAGTGCGGACGACTCTGCAGCACCGATTGAGCAAACATGAGATCCTCCTCAGCCAGGGTATCAAACTTGTAAAACTTAGCAAAGGTGTTTGAACCTGACCACGTAGCTGCTCAGCAAAGCTGAAGTGCCAAGACCCCTCAGGCAGCCGCCCAAGATGAGCCCACTTTCCTGGTAGAATGGGCCTTTACTGACTTTGGTACCAGTAGCCCAGCCGAAGAATGAGCTTGCTGAATCGTACTACAAATCCAGCATGCGATTGTCTGCTTAGAAGCAGGATGACCAATCTTGTTGGAAGCATACAGGACAAACAGCGCCTCCGTTTTCCTGGCAACAGCCGTTCTGGCTACGTAAATTTTCAAAGCTCTCACGACATCAAGATACTTTGGAACTGCCACAGCATCCGTAGCCACAGGTACCACAATAGGTTGGTTAATGTGAAACGAAGAAACCATCTTCGGCAGAAATTGTTGACGAGTCCTCAATTCCGCTCTATCCGAATGGAAGATCAAGTACGGACTCTTGTAAGATAATGCCGCCAACTCTGACACTCGCCTGGCAGACGCCAGAGACAACAGCATGACTACCTTCCAAGTGAGAAACTTTAACTCAACCTTACGCAAAGGTTCAAACCAGGAAGACATAAGAAACTGCAAGACCACATCAAGATCCCATGGCGCCACAGGGGGCACAAACGGAGGATAGATATGCATCACACCCTTCACAAAAGTCTGAACCTCTGGAAGGACGGGCAATTCCTTTTGAAAGAAAATAGATAAAGCCAAAATCTGCACTTTGATGGAACCCAATTTCAGGCCTGCATCAACGCCTGCTTGCAAAAAATGGAGAAACCGACCCAAGTGAAATTCCTCCGCAGGAGCAGTTTTGGTCTCACACCACGAAACATACTTTATCCAAATACGGTGATAATGTTTAGCCGCAACCTCCTTCCTAGCCTTAAGGAGAGTGGGGATGACCTCCCCGGGAATACCTTTTCGAGCTAAAATTTGGCGCTCAACTTCCATGCTGTCAAACGCAGCCGCGGTAAGTCCAGAAACACGCATGGTCCCTGCAATAACAGGTCTTCTCTTAGAGGAAGCGGCCAAGGATCTTCCACAAGTAATTCCTGAAGATCCGGATACCAGGCCCTTCTTGGCCAATCTGGAACGACGAGAATCGCCTGAACCCTTGCTCGTTGAATGATTCCCAGCACCTTTGGAATGAGAGGAAGCGGAGGGAACACATACACCGACTGAAACACCCACGGAGTCACCAGGTCGTCCACTGCACTGGCTTGGGGGTCCCTTGACCTGGAACAATACCGCGGAAGCTTCTTGTTGAGGCGAGATGCCATCATATCGATCAGCGGAATTCCCCAACGCTTCGTCACTTCTGCAAATACCTATTGGTGAAGAGCCCACTCTCCTGGATGGAGATCGTGTCTGCTGAGGAAGTCTGCTTCCCAGTTGTCCACTCCCGGAAGGAAGACTGCTGACAGAGCGCTCACGTGTTGTTCCGCCCAGCGAAGGATTCTTGTGGCCTCCGCCATAGCCGCTCTGCTCCTTGTTCCGCCTTGACGGTTGAAATGCGCCACCGCTGTTATGTTGTCCGACTGGATCAGGACAGGTCGACCCTGAAGAAGGCTTTTTGCTTGTAGCAGGCCATTGTTAATGGCTCTCAACTCGAGAACATTTATGTGGAGACAAGATTCCTGGAGCGACCATTTCCCCTGGAAATTTCTTCCTTGGGTGACTGCGCCCCAGCCTCGGAGACTTGCATCTGTCGTCAGTAGGACCCAGTCCTGGATTCCGAACCGGCGTCCTAGGAGGTGAGAACTTTGTAGCCACCACAGGAGAGAAATCCTGGCCCTGGAAGATAGACTTATCTTCCGGTGCATGTGCAGGTGAGACCCGGACCATTTGCTCAGCAGATCCCACTGAAACACCAGGGCATGAAACCTGCCAAACGAAATAGCCTCATACGCCGCAAACATTTTCCCCAGAACACGAGTACATTGATGAATCGACACACTTGTCGGCCTCAGAAGCTCCCTGACCATTGTCTGTAGTTCCAGAGCTTTGTCTTCCGGTAGAAACACCCTCCGTAACTCTGTGTCTAGAATCATGCCCAGAAAGGGCAGGCGAGTGGTCTGAATCAACTGAGACTTTGGCAAATTTAGCACCCAACCGTGTTGTCGCAGAACCGACAGAGACAAATCCACATTTCTCAACAATTGTTCCTTGGACCTCGCCTTTATCAGGAGATCGTCCAAGTACGGGATAATTGTATCCCTTGCTTGCGAAGGAGAACCATCATTTCTGCCATGACTTTGGGCTTTCCACGGCCCGAGGATTTTCACCAAACGGCAACGTCTGAAATTCGTAATGAGAATCCTGTATCGCAATCCTGAGGAAAGCTTGATGCGGAGGATATATCGGGACGTGTAAGTAGGCATCCTTTATGTCAACTGACGCCATAAAATCCCCCCCTTCTAGGCTGGAAATCACAGCTCGAAAAGATTCCATCTTGAACTTAAACTTTTAAGTATGGATTGAAGGATTTCAGGTTCAGAATCGGTCTGACCGAACCATCTGGTTTCGGTACCACAAAGAGGATCGAGTAGAACCCCTCCCCCCGTTGGGACGGGGGGACGGGAACAATGACCCTCTGTTGACACAACTTTTGTATTGCTGCCTTCACCACCTCCCTGTCCGGAAAAGACACTGGTAAGGCCGAAATGAAAAACCGGTGAGGGGGCATCTCCTGAAACTGATACTATCTCTAGGACCCAAGGATCTAGGCCTGATTAAACCCAGACCTGACTGAAGCTCCGCAGACGGCCCCTCACCGGTCCAGACTCCCCCAGGGAAGTCCCAGCGTCATGCGGTGGACTTGGTAGAGGCGGGGGAGGACTTTTGGTCCTGGGCGCCTGATACTGCAGGCGACTTTCTTCCCCTTCCTCTACCCTTTGAAGAGAGGAAGGACGAAGCTTTACCACGCTTGTATTTATTTGGACGAAAGGACTGCATCTGCTGATGGGGGTTCACTACGATATGCCGGCGGTCAGGCTCCTGGCGACCAGCATACTGGTGCCGGGAGCCCGACCGCCGGCTTACCGACAGTGTGGTGAGCGCAAATGATCCCGTTGCGGGCTCGCTGCGCTCGCCACGCTACGCACGCCACGCTATTTTATTCTCCCTCCAGGGGGGTCGTGGACCCCCACGCAGGAGAATAAGTGTCGGTATGCCGGTTGTCGGAATCCCGGTGCCGGTATACTGTGCGCCGGGACCCCGACAGTCGGCATACTGAAGACCACCCGCTGATGGGGTGCCTTTTTCTGCTGTGTGGAACATAAGGAAGAAAAGATGACTTACCCGTAGTCGCAGTAGACACCAGTTCAGCCAAGCCGTCACCAAACAGGACACTACCTTTGAAGGGGAGAGCTTCCATAGCTTTCTTGGAGTCGGTATCAGCATTCCATTGATGGATCCACAGCGCCCTCCTGGCCGAGATTGCCATGGCATTGTCTCTTGATCCCAAGAGACCAACATCCCTCGCCGCATTCTTCAGGTAATCTGCAGCGTCCTTGATATAACCAAGAGTCAAAAGAACATTATCTTTATCAAGAGTATCCATATCAGGAGCTAAATTTTAAGCCCATTTAGCAATAGCACTACCCACCCATACCGACGCCACAGCAGGTCTGAGCAATGCACCCGTATTAGCGAAAATGGACTTCAGAGACGTCTCCAGCTTGCGATCCGCCGGATCCTTGAGAGCTGCCGTGTCAGGGGATGGAAGCGCCACCTTCTTAGACAAACGGGATAGAGCCTTGTCGACATTCGGAGACGACTCACATTTTTCCCTGTCATCAGAGGGGAAAGGATACGACATGAAAATTCTCTTGGGAATCTGCCACCTCTTGTCCGGCGACTCCCAAGTCTTTTCACAAAGAGCATTCATTTCATGAGAGGGGGGAAACTTCACCTCAGGTTTTTTCCCTTTAAACAAACAAATCCTTGTTTCCTGCACCGCAGGTTCGTCAGAGATATGTAAAACATCTTTAATAGCCACAATCATGTACTGAATACTCTTATCTAGCCTTGGGTGTAGAGTAGCCTCAGTGAAGTCGACATCGGAATAAGAATTCGTGTCGGTATCCGTATCTACCAACTAGGTAAACCACTGCTTTTGTGACCCTGACGGGGCCTGCACCTGAGACAAAGCATCCTCCATGGATTTCCTCCACACCTGTGTCTGAGACTCCGATTTATCTAATCTTTTAGACCAGGGATGGGGAACCTTTTTCATGCCAAGGGCCATTTGGATTTTTTCGACATCATTCGCGGGCCATTTTTTAAGCACCCCCCACCCCCATGCACGCACTCTCCTAGGAAAGTAGGCGTGGCATTAAATCCCCTTCTCAAAGCAAGAGTATTTTCTACATTGAAACTTCTTGCCCACAGAAATACCCCTCGCTCACTGATTCCACTCACACTCCCTTCCCCTGCGTTGAACCACACTGACACTCCACTCACATTCCCTCTCCCTGCACTGTACCACACACTGACCCCAACACACCCTCCCCTGCAACACACTGACACTCCCTCCCCTGCCCTGTAACACACACTGACACTCACACTCCCGCCCCTGCCCTGTAACACACTGACACTCACACTCCCTCCCCTGCCCTGTAACACACACTGACACTCACACTCCCTCCCCTGCCCTGTAACACACTGACACTCACACTCCCTCCCCTGCCCTGTAACACACTGACACTCACACTCCCTCTCCTGCCCTGTAACACACTGACACTCACACTCCCTCCCCTGCCCTGTTACACACACTGACACTCACACTCCCTCCCATGCCCTGTAACACACTGACACTCACACTCCATCACCTGTCCTGTAACAGACACTGACACTCACACTCCCTCCCATGCCCTGTAACACACACTGACACTCACACTCCCTCCTCTGCCCTGTAACACACACTGACACTCACACTCCCTCCCCTGCGCTGTACCACACACTGACACTCACACTCCCTCCCATGCCCTGTAACACACTGACACTCACACTCCCTCCCCTGCGCTGTACCACACACTGACACACTCCCTCCCCTGCGCTGTACCACACACTGACACTCACACTCCCTCCCATGCCCTGTAACACACTGACACTCACACTCCCTCCCCTGCGCTGTACCACACACTGACACACTCCCTCCCCTGCCCTGTAACACACTGACACTCACACTCCCTCCCCTGCGCTGTACCACACACTGACACACTCCCTCCCCTGCCCTGTAACACACTGACACTCCCTCCCCTGTTCTGTACCACACTAACGCTAACAGTTACACTCCCTCCCCCTTGCACTGTATGTATTCTTACCGGCGGCTCCTGAGTATGCACCGGTCTTCCCTCAAGGTGGCCGCGCTGCTACCTGCAATGCTGGAGACGGGCGCGGAGCAAAGGCCCATGGGAAAGGCAGCTGCGGCATCAAGGGAGATGTAGTTCTCTCACAATGTACACTGAATACAGTGCACAGTGTGAGAAAACGACATCTCCCAGGAAGCCATGCACCGGGAACGGCTTTACACAGCTGCCTCATACCTCTCTGAGCCGTCTGCCGCGCACTACATCATGGGAGATGTAGTTTACTCACACTGTACATTGAATACAGTGCACAGTGTAGAGAAAACTACATCTTCCAGGAAGCCGTGTGCCGCAAACGGCTTTACACTCGGCGGCTGCCTCCGGGCCGGTCAAGATGCCTCTTCGGGCCGGATAAGGCCCGCGGGCCGGAGGTTCCCCACCCCTGTTTTAGACAATGAGGCCACATTTGAATTAAGTGCACTTAACATTGTAAGCAAATCAGGTGTCGGCTGTGCCGACAGAGCCATCTCCAGACCCGCATCTGTGCCCCCAGCAACCTCCCCTGGGGAGTAACACTCAGCTTCAGACATGCCGACACATAGTACCGACACACACACTGCCTCAGCCAGGGGACAGACCCACAAGGAAGCCTGGCTAGAGAAAACACAGAGGGAGTATGCCAGCTCACACCCCAGTGCCCATATATCCCACCAAATGATATATATGCAAAGCGCTGCTGTTAAATCCAATAAATATGCACCAAATATCTGTGCTCCCTGTTACTTGAAGTGGAGCTTGGAGGTCCCGGGCCAGCGTCTCATGCAGCGGCTGTGGATGAGAGAAAATGGCGCTGGTGAGCTGTGCGGCTAAGCCCCGCCCCTTCCCGGCGCACTTCAGCCCGCTAAAATTCAAATCTGAAATGCTGGCGGGGGTACTGAAAAACGGTGCCCGGGCACCGAAATGCCTTCTGCCAGCCCTGCTAGACCCAGTAACATGCTGCCCAGGGCGCTCCCCCCCAGCGCCCTGCACCCGCAAGTGCCATTGGTGATGTGTGTGGGAGCATGGAGCGCAGCGCTACCGCTGCGCGGTACCTCGTTACTGAAGTCTTCTGCCGTCTGAAGTCTTCGGATCTTCACATACTCACCCGGCTTCTTTCTTCTGGCTTCTGTGAGGGGGGTGACGGGGCGGCTCCGGGAACAAGCAGCTAGGCGAACCAAGCGATCGAACCCTCTGGAGCTAATGGTGTCCAGTAGCCTAAGAAGCAGAGCCCTTAACTAAGCAGAAGTAGGTCTGACTTCTCTCCCCTCAGTCCCTCGATGCAGGGAGCCTGTAGCCAGCAGGTCTCCCGGAAAATAAAAAAACCTAACAAAAGTATTTTCTAGAGAAAGTCAGGAGAGCTCACTTAGAGAGTGTCCAGTCAGTCCTGGGCACAAAGTCTAACTGAGGTCTGAAGGAGGGGCATAGAGGGAGGAGCCAGTTCACACCCAGTCTTTTCAGTGTGCCCAAGCTCCTGCGGATCCCATCTATACCCCATGGTCCTTTTGGAGTCCCCAGCATCCTCTAGGACGTAAGAGAAACAGGAGTGTATGAGCAGGGTCACGGAGGGGGCAGTTACAGGGATGGTGAGAGCAGTGACACTAAGGGGGAATTACAAGGAGGGTGTGGACAGGGGCACCAAGGGGATATATGCACACATACATAGTTAAAAACCCCTCTCTACGTGTGATTGCACTACATGTCCCAGCAAATCCAATTGACAAGGTGTGCTGGGACTTGTAGTCTCAACACAGCTGGACAGGCAGTCACTGGTCTAGATACCTCTCCATAAAGAGCCCTTTGTAACCTGTAATCCAGACTGCGAGGATAGACCATGCAGTGCAGCTATGGTACCGCAGAAAATGTACAGGTATGCTCATGCTGCACTGCTGACTGGTGCTGATTGTAGTGGCTGGTGTTTAGTAACAGACTGCGTGGGACCAATGAGCAGGGGAGCGGATGAGGAAGAGGAGGTGCCTCGCCCCTTCCCATACCTGTAAGTGCCCCGCTCCCCGGCTATATTCACCATCATTGTGACTGTAGTCACAGAGAGTGTCAGAGTGCAATACGCTTCTGAGAGTCCGGCAGTGGATGAGCACTGCTAAGGTGTAAGAGGTGCGGCTGCGCGTGTGGTGGTGCCTGCTGCCGTGCAGGTGTAGTCTCGGTACTCACCAGGCGCCGCTCTCTCTCACCTTCAGGTACCGGAACCTTCAACGGACCTGGCAATCTTCAATCGGATCCGGACACGGCGATTCCCTCTCGGAGCTGACTGACGACCGAGCTGAGGAGAGAATAGTTTACCTTAAAGGGGGTATCGACCCTTCTTCCACTGGAAAAGGGGATACCCCAGGGGTGACCGCGACCTTCACCGGTTGGGTGAAAGGTCATCACTGGCACAAAGCCTCAGCCACCCAGCTTTCACACACTCGCGCTCTCGCACGTAGTGTGATGAAAAGGATTCTCACGTCCGTAAGCAATCCCGACTCCGGCGCTCGGGGACAGACAAGGGACAAACGTACACGGATGCTACTCACCGTCACAAGTCTTGCACTCCGATCTTCTCCACTTACAGGTCCCTGTAAGGAGGCAAAGAGAAACAGCCGTGCAGGGCCAAGAACTACCCTAGTGTGCGTCCGCTACACTAGCTACATAAACAGAGCCCTCAAACTAGCTTGTGTGGGTGGTGCAACACAACTATGCACAACTTAAACAATGCATACACTTTGCCCTACACGGTAACAACCTACATCACAATATCGGAATACAAGATCACACGGTGCTGTCAGGGCCGTCTTAACAGCAGTGTAGGCCCCTGGGCACAGCAATGCACTGGGCCCCCTACCCATCCTCCAGCAGTAGGGGTGGGGGATGCTAGCAGCGGCAGCTTTGATGTCCCGCGGGCCGTAGTGGGTGTTCTATCTTCCGCTCAGCATGCAGGACCTGGAACAGTAATTTCTGCTAATTACTCCTTTACTGCACAGATAGGGCTAAACTGTAAAAGGGGGCATTGGGCTGAATGAAGAAGCTCCGGTACATGACTTCCAGGGTTGTAGGGGAGGGGTTAATAGTGGAGTGGGCTTAATATTTATAATTTTCTGGTTGGAGAGCAGCTTGCCTGGCTGCAGATATCTCAAGTTCCTGAAAATGTATTTCTTAGCTTTGAATGGGTTTAAAAAACTAGAGAGTCTCACCTTTCAGAAGGTTCTGAGGACTTGGGGATCAGAGTTCAGGAACCAGAGCAATCCACCAATGAAAATCTAAAACTGCATATTCGGCGTCTGGAGCTGGAGCAGGGACCAGCTGCTTGAAGGCTGATATCTCTGGTTCTGGCCATAATAGAGACAAGCTGCCAGTGTCCACAGAAAGTGAAGAGTCTCAGCTTTTGGAGTATACCCTCAGAAAAACTCTAAGTCAGACAGAACCCGAGATATGTGGCTGGGAGGAGCAATTAACAGGTTTGGATTGGGACCACTGCTTTCAAGTCGGATATCTCCGGTTCCCCAGGTCCGATTTTCAAACATCTGGTACCCCTGGAAAGAGGGGACCCTCAGCTATCAGCCTAGGGCCCTTATACTCCTGGGGCCCTTGGGCAAGAGCCCATTGAGCCCATACAAAAAGACGGCCCTGGGTGCTGTCCCTTTAAATCCCCCCCCCCCCCGCTGGAAAGGAGATGGGCGCCGCACGGCCTACCCACCTCCTGTACCTTCCCTTATGTGGGCCTCAGGCCTGCCTACCTAAATACCTCAGGGTGGCCTGGGCCTAGCGCCCAGTGCCACCTTTATTCACCTCGGGGGTCTTATTCACTGGGCCTAGCGCCCCCTAGCTGCACACAGGCCGGAGGCCTGACTTCACCCACGGGCCTAGCGCCCGCCTAACTTGTTACCCTTTGGGTGACCTGGGCCTTGTGCCCAGGGTCACCTTATATGTACCTACTGCCCAAATACACTAGGGCCTAATGCCCTCTAATGTTCCCACAGGCCTATTGCCTGAATTGTCCCCGGGCCTGGTGCCCGCCTACTGCGCCGCTTCCTGGTAGCTTGGGCCTAATGCCCAAACCACCTAAGGCAATGATGACCCCCAACCTCCTATCTGCGCCCAGGCCTAGTGCCCGAATTGTGCCCTCGGGCCTAATGCCCGTCCCTGATGGTCTAGGGAGGAAAAGGGGAGGGGGTGAGGGTAGCCTCACTGAGGCCTCACCTGATCCAGGGATCTCCGGTGCCCTCTTCTGCCGCTGACCCGTCCTGGCCAGCGGCGTCGCCTCCGCTCCTCCGCGTCCAGCCGCCGCTGGACATCTTCTTGCAGGAGCCCGACGTCTTCCGGCCTCTTCAGTGGCTGCGCGTGTGGTGGTGCCTGCTGCCGTGCAGGTGTAGTCTCGGTACTCACCAGGCGCCGCTTTCTCTCACCTTCAGGTACCGGAACCTTCAACGGACCTGGCAATCTTCAATCGGATCCGGACACGGCGATTCTCTTTCGGAGCTGACCGACGACCGAGCTGAGGAGAGAATAGTTTACCTTAAAGGGGGTATCGACCCTTCTTCCACTGGAAAAGGGGATACCCCAGGGGTGACCGCGACCTTCACCGGTTGGGTGAAAGGTCATCACTGGCACAAAGCCTCAGCCACCCAGCTTTCACACACTCGCGCTCTCGCACGTAGTGTGATGAAAAGGATTCTCACGTCCGTAAGCAATCCCGACTCCGGCGCTCGGGGACAGACAAGGGACAAACGTACACGGATGCTACTCACCGTCACAAGTCTTGCACTACGATCTTCTCCACTTACAGGTCCCTGTAAGGAGGCAAAGAGAAACAGCCGTGCAGGGCTAAGAACTACCCTAGTGTGCGTCCGCTACACTAGCTACATAAACAGAGCACTCAAACTAGCTCGTGTGGGTGGTGCAACACAACTATGCACAACTTAAACAATGCATATACTTACATTGGAAAAGCGGAGACTAAGAGGGGATATGATCAACATCTACAAATATATAAGGGGACAATACACAGATCTTGCGCGGGACCTGTTTTTGGTTAGATCAACACAGAGGACTCGTGGACACTCGCTCAGGTTAGAGGAGAGGAGATTCCGCACAATACGGCGTAAAGGCTTTTTCACGGTAAGGACAATACGTGTTTGGAATTCCCTGCCCGAGGGAGTTGTAATGGCGGAATCTGTCAACACCTTTAAGAATGGGTTAGATAAATTCCTAATGGATAAGGATATCCAGGGGTATGGTGCATAGTTATGCATTATAGTTACTATAAATAGGGATAAAATGCAACGGCTGACAGCAGCATCAGTCAGAAATTTTAGTCAAATCATCATGCATAGGAGACCACAAATAGGTTGAACTCGATGGACAATTGTCTTTTTTCAACCTCAGATACTATGTTACTATGTTACTATGTTACTATGTTACTTTGCCCTGCACGGTAACAACCTACATCACAATATCGGAATACAAGATCACACGGTGCTGTCCCTTTAAATCCCCCCCCCGCTGGAAAGGGGATGGGCGCCGCACGGCCTACCCACCTCCTGTACCTTCCCTTATGTGGGCCTCAGGCCTGCCTACCTAAATACCTCAGGGTGGCCTGGGCCTAGCGCCCAGTGCCACCTTTATTCACCTCGGGGGTCTTATTCACTGGGCCTAGCGCCCCCTAGCTGCACACAGGCCGGAGGCCTGACTTCACCCACGGGCCTAGCGCCCGCCTAACTTGTTACCCTTTGGGTGACCTGGGCCTTGTGCCCAGGGTCACCTTATATGTACCTACTGCCCAAATACACTAGGGCCTAATGCCCTCTAATGTTCCCACAGGCCTATTGCCTGAATTGTCCCCGGGCCTGGTGCCCGCCTACTGCGCCGCTTCCTGGTAGCTTGGGCCTAATGCCCAAACCACCTAAGGCAATGATGACCCCCAACCTCCTATCTGCGCCCAGGCCTAGTGCCCGAATTGTGCCCTCGGGCCTAATGCCCGTCCCTGATGGTCTAGGGAGGAAAAGGGGAGGGGGTGAGGGTAGCCTCACTGAGGCCTCACCTGATCCAGGGATCTCCGGTGCCCTCTTGTGCCGCTGACCCGTCCTGGCCAGCATCGTCGCCTCCGCTCCTCCGCGTCCAGCCACCGCTGGACATCTTCTTGCAGGAGCCCGACGTCTTCCGGCCTCTTCAGTGGCCACCGGAGCTCCTCTTTCCACGGCCGTCTTCTTCTTCTCCTCGCGGCGTCTCCTCCGCTCACCCGCGCGGTCTTCTCCCTCCGAGTCCCGGCCACTTCTCTCCCGCTCTTCGGCGCGCTTCTGCACCTCTTCGGCTCCCGCCCGGCATCTGACGTCAGACGCCGGGGGCGGGGCCTATGACACGTTGAGCGCCGATTGGCTCGCCGCGTCCCTCTCTGACTGGCCGCCGCTCCGGGAGCCGCGATTGGCTCCCAGAGGGCGCCAACATTCAAAGCCCTCCGCAGCCTCCGGTCCGGTGCAGGGAAAAGGGTAATCCCCGCACTGGACACCCACCGCCGCCACGCACCCAGCGCTGGGGACAGACAAGCTGCCCCAGCGCTGTCCCCAGCCAGTGACAGCACCACTGATGTGCCCACAGGGCACATCTCTACAAAGGGATGTACTCAGTGAGAACTACTATGTCTTTCTACCCTCTGGCACGGGTGGCACTGCTGGGCGGCGCCCCCCTCTTGGCCGGCGCCCCTGGCAAGTGCCATCCTGGCCAATAGGAAGATACACCCCTGAGTACCTGTAACAACAGTGGGTACCTGCTACTCGCTCCTCTCCTTGTGGCTGCTGGTAGGGGCTGGGGTTGTAGTCACAGCCTCACAGTGTACTGGCTGCCGAGATATCTCTCTCTCTCTCTCTCTCTCTCTCTCTCCTGACCCCTATTCAGCTGTGTATGCGGAGCTGGTTGACTCTGGGTTTCTAACTGGCTGGAGTGTCTGTTTGTCAGAGGTAGGTACCTGCTATCAGCGGCCTCACCCACTCCTCTCTATCACCTGAGACCTTTCCCGGCAGCTTCTCTCAGTACTGGCCAGGCTAGTGTCACTGCAGCGCTGGCGGCTCTCACAGCGGTCTCCTCAGCGGCAGCTCGGCTCTCTATGGCGGGTCTCCTCAGCAGCGGCTCCGCTCTCCACGGCTTTTCTCCTCACAGTAGGCTCCTCAGCGGCAGCTCCACTCTCCACAGCGTGTCTCCTTTAACACACACTGGTGCGAACCCCGCCTCCCCTTTTTCCCACTCTGCCACAGCCAATCAAAACTCCATTAGCCTTCTCACTCACTCCTCCATTATAAGTAAGTCCAAGGGTCCTAGTGCCTGTCTGCTCACTGGTCCTGCTGATGTCTCCCAGACAACAGCAGAAGGGAGTGTTAACCCCTTCAGCATTAACAGGATGGTGTAGTTATCGAAGCTCAGCAAGGGGAAAAATAGGGGACCTTACTCATGTCTTATCCAGTCCGACAGTTGCCTGCAATGCATACCCTTTGTAGTACAAATTAAGGGGGTCCAGTTCAGAGTGTCACACAGGGGTACCTTAATGTGCAAATATGCAGGAATACAATAAATTGATGTATATTCAGCACTCGCCTCTTAGCTTGCAACTTGCCGGTGCCCTCCTTGAATAATGTACAATATAGACCGTATTGGCAGCACTCACAGCTTGAATTAGAAGAAATACAGGAGTCTGTCCTTACTTCAACGTTTCAATTTTGAATATGATATTTTCATCAGGAGTACATTAGTAATGTTACAATCATACCTTTTATACCCTTCACCATGTCACCCATGCACGTGAAAACGCCAGCTGTTAGATGCTCCCCGGCCTCCGTGCTGTGCTGAGTCGCGCCCACTATGACGTCAATCCGTTCAGGGAGTATGTTGCTGGGCTACATGTAAAAAATGTGTACAAGTTCTGTTTCATGTGTATGGTGGTAGCTAAAGGAACTGTTATTGTTTACATGTAGCCCAGCAACACACTCCCTGAATGGATGGACGTCATAGTGGGCACAACTCAGCGCAGCCTGGATGCCGGGGAGCATCTAACAGCTGCGTTTATACCCTTAACCACGTCACCCGTGCAGGGTGACGTGGTTAAGGGTATAAAGGTAAGATTGTAACGGGATAGGATTGCGTGACTGGCGGGATCCTGGCCGTGGAATGCCGGGGGGGAGGGAGGGGTGAGCATAACAACCCTCTTGTGGGCTCAGTTGTGACCTGCATTCGCCACAGGTACTATTCCCACTCTATGGGTGTCGTGGACACCCACGAGTGGGAATAGTCCCTGTTGGTCGTCATCGTGAGCGGGCAGGATCCAGGGGTCGGTAATGTTACATGCACTGTGTGGGGTCCTGAGGACAGAGTTTGGGAAACCCTGATATAGACCATAGGTCTGCAAACTCTGTCCTCATTACCCCCCACACAGTGCATGTTTTGCAGGTAACCCAGCAGGTGCACAGGTGTATTGATTAGTCACTGACCCATTTTAAAAGGTCCACAGGTGGAGTTAATTATTTCACTTGCGACTCTGTGAGGAGACCTGCAAAACATGCACTGTGTGGGGTAATGAGGACCGAGTTTGCAGACCTATGCTATAGACAATATAAATTAGTGGCATTACTTGCTCTTAAGTGTAAGAAACAAGTTTTGCAATTCTCAAGAAACACGGCTTGCTTAATCACAGAAACATTATCACATACCTCCCAACTGTCCCGATATATGGACAATGGGAGAGCCTGTGATCACCATCTGGCCAGTCCTACACTGTCCCTCAGGGAACATGACAATACTCTGCTTTCTACTACACTAGATATCACTCAGATCTATACATTACACATACTCTTGTACATTCTGCTTTGATTTGCTGTTATGTGCAGCATAAAAAGTACTATTTTTGTATTTATTTCTAAGGGCGCATGGCCATTCCTCCTGTGATTAGGCTAAGCCCCCTGAAAAGTGCCTGGCCCAGCCGCGCTCTCTATTGCCGTGGCTAGAAGGCATGCCATGCTCCTGTGGGTGGCTGATTCTCATGTGCTAGACGACCCCCCCCCCCCCCCCCGAAGAGGTGTGGCCATGCCCCCCGCATATTGTGGTCACACTCCCTCCAGAGGGGGGCACAGGGGCCTAAGATTTCTCTTGACAGACCTGCATATAGGTAGCTCTTGCCTCCATGAAAACCAGATATTTAACATGAGACTTGGGGCCTAATTCAGACCTGATCGCTAGCAAGTGATTTTTGCACTGCTTCGATCAGATAGTCGCCGCCTACAAAGGGAGGATATTTTGGCTGCTCAAGTGTGCAAACGCATGTGTAGCAGAGCTGTACAAACAGATTTTGTGCAGTCTTTGCGCAGCCCAGGACTTACTCAGCCACTGCGATCACTTCAGCCTGTCCAGGGCCAGTAATGACGTCAGGAACCCTCCCTGCAAACGCCTGGACACGCCTGCGTTTTTCCAGACACTCCCTGAAAACGGTCAGTTGACACCCACAAACGCCTTTTGCCTGTCAATCTCCTTGCGATCGCCCGTGCGAATGGATCTGTTGCACAAACCCATCGCTGAGCAGCGATCCACTTTGTACCCATGAAGCGCGCCTGCATATTGCGGTGCATACGCATGCGCAGTTTGTGACTGATGCCCGCTGTGCAAAAATGCACAGCAGCGATCAGGTCTGAATTACCCCCTTGATTCTGTGTATTTTGTCATGAGGTGTGGTCTTTCCTACGCTGTATATGAATTCTCACGCATATTGAACCATTGCTCACTATAGGGGTCAATAGAAGCCTAACATACCACATAATTGGGATGTAGTCATAATGCATCCACTACTTTAACACCAGAATTGCAGGTTTACCTCAGGAAAACATAAACATTTGGCTTTGACAGCATTAGTAATCTACTTGAAAGTCACAGTCCCTATGTGTACAACCATTGTTTATTTGGGTTGGGTACGAAATACAGTCACTATCCTGATAGTTAGGAGGCTGACAGCGGCATTCCGATAGTCAAAATCCTGATGGATCCTGGTAAGCATTCTAACCCTTTCCCTAATCCACCCTTCCCACAGCTTAACCCTAACCATCCCTTCCCAGAGCTGGATTAAGGGGGGGTCACAGAGGGTAAGTACCCCGGGCCCCCCCAATCTAAGAGGGTACCCCGCCACTCACCACGGATCGGATCTTAAAGACCGATCTGCAGTGCCGCAACAGCAGCCACTAGCAGCCATCATACTGACAGCGCCTGGGCGCCACACTGCCACTGCCACTGTGCTGTGCTGCCAGCGACTGCCAAATTTGAAATGCTGTACTGGCTGTCAGTGTAATTGACTGGCCGCGCGGCTTGCAGGGAGGAGACGGCCCGGGGAGGGAAGGAGATAGCGGGCAGCCAAGCACACCCACAGCAAGAGACATGTCGGTGGAGGAGCATGCCGAAGTCACTGCAGTGTGTGCAGCCTGGCAGCTCAATATAAGACAGAAATGCGCTCTCTCTCTCTCTCTTTCTTTCTTTCTTTCTTTCTTTCAAATATACATGGAAAATTATATCTATCTATATATATATCAGAGCCAGATTATTATGTATATATGTATACGTCTATGAATAGTTTGTGGGGAAGACTTTAGGGCTCTGTTCCTTCCCCCGCAGCGTAACCCTAACTTCTTCCCCCCCCCCCCCCCAGCCCCCTGATACATAGTAACATAGTATCTGAGGTTGAAAAAAGACAATTGTCCATCGAGTTCAACCTATTTGTGGTGTCCTATGCATGATGATTTGACTAAAATTTCTGACTGATGCTGCTGTCAGCCATTGCATTTTATCCCTATTTATAGTAACTATAATGCATGACTATGCACCATACCCCTGGATATCCTTATCCAATAGGAATTTATCTAACCCATTCTTAAAGGTGTTGACAGATTCCGCCATTACAACTCCCTCGGGCAGGGAATTCCAAACACGTATTGTCCTTACCGTGAAAAAGCCTTTACGCCGTATTGTGCGGAATCTCCTCTCCTCTAACCTGAGCGAGTGTCCACGAGTCCTCTGTGTTGATCTAACCAAAAACAGGTCCCGCGCAAGCTCTGTGTATTGTCCCCTTATATATTTGTAGATGTTGATCATATCCCCTCTTAGTCTCCGCTTTTCCAATGTAAACATGCCTAGTCTTTCAAACCTTTCCTTGTATTCCATCGTCTCCATGCCCTTAATTAGTTTGGTCGCCCTCCTCTGAACCTTTTCTAGCTCCAGGATATCCTTTTTGTAGTACGGTGCCCAGAATTGTACACAGTATTCAAGGTGTGGCCTCACTAATGATTTATATAACGGGAGTATAATACTCTCGTCCCTAGCCTCAATACCCCGTTTTATGCATGCTAGTATCTTATTAGCCTTCTTTGCTAGCCTCCCTTCCTTCCTGCAGCCTAACCTCCCCAGGGCTTAACCTTAATTTAATAAACAAACAAAGACTGGCAGTGGCCGGAGAAAGACAGGGATTGCCTTTTTGGAGCACTCTTTTAAATTATTTAAATTCAAATTGATATGATTAGTATTTTAAAACGTAACCTTTAATATTATTCTTTAAAATAAATGGGGTAGGAATTAATTCATAGCTATCATAAATAATATCTGTTATCCCCTTATTAATATTTCAATAAATCAATATGTGACTGTCCTAACTGATCATAACATTATATCACTATCTTAACAATTCATATGGTTATTGTTATGGTGAAGAGAATTGTTATAATAAAGTGTGAAAAGAAATATCAATTCTGCAATTTGATAAAATACTTGTATTTGAAAATTACCTTATCTTGATTGTCTCAACCAACAGCCTATCATGACATAATCAAATTGTGTAAAGCTCATTAATGCCATTGTTTTATGAAATTCGTACTGCTTTCCCAATGGACTCAATGTGTACAATTCTTTACTGAATCAACTAGTGCTATATGAAATACTACTCCATTAAGCTTGTCTATATCAAAGGACCCCAATATCATTAGCCACAATTCATTTCACAGACATATTAATTGATAACATACAGTGAAACACAATATATTAGAATTTCACAGGCATTCAGTTGATCACTGCAATACCAAACATTTTACCTTATGTCTCTGAATTATTATCAGTGAATAACAATGTTGCTTGTTAGTTGTTTGATACTTTACTTTTGGTTACAGAACAAAGCAACAATTTTCTCTCCTGACTGTCTGTGAATGTGACAATTTGTACCACTGATACAAAAGTTGCCAATCATGTAACGTTCATAATGAAAAACAAGTGCCGTCAGATCTTGCTGATTATAGGCACGAGACTGTGTACAGTTATCAATCCTCGTCGTGTCGTGCTAGTGGATGCACCAAAGTTCCACATACATTCACATGATCAGCACTAATTGTAACCAATCTTGTAATACAAAAAACAGTCTGTTTGAACTAATTATAATTGTGGCACTGTGCAGAATTGTAAGTCCTTATTGTACCAAGCCTATAAGTCTATCAGTGTTTCAAAAATGCCCTGACAGCCAGCGCGGCGCCTGACAAACCAGCAAGATAGAAAAGTATATTAAAGTATCACAGGCGCATAGATAATCAGCATAGCGCCGTATAATTTTGACCCTCGTTTTCTGAATTCAGATCAGCAGAGGGAAAGATATTCTCTCTTAACTACTGCTATAGGCTTATTCCAACTTTAATTCCATAAGCTGCAAGGTGTATTGGAATATCACTGGCACTTGGATAATTGGCGCAGCGCCGTAATACTGTTTAGACTCATAGTCGATCACAAATCTATAAATTACCAAAGAAAACCTTAATTTACCTACTTACATTTGGGATCCCAATATCCCCAATATCGGTATTCTGTCAAGATCCCGAGTGCCAGGATCATGATCTCATCCCATTTATATGGTGTCACAGATATCATGCATGTGACATAGTTCAATAAGCATAATAACTGGTACATGGGCATGATAAGCAGAATACATGAGTACAATTAACAGAAGGGTACGACCCAGGAGTCCCTCTGT
The DNA here is from genome assembly GCF_028390025.1 of Pseudophryne corroboree. NCBI lineage: Eukaryota > Metazoa > Chordata > Amphibia > Anura > Myobatrachidae > Pseudophryne > Pseudophryne corroboree. Next base: position 977,776,761 of record NC_086444.1, on the reverse strand, counting down.
GCATGCGCAGAGTGACATAGCAGCCGTGGAGGATGCTGGGAGGGATCCGATTGGATCCCTCTGACAGCACCGATGCAGAAAGAAGCCCACAGGCTTCTATAGGCTGGTCTTACCCTCCGCATCAGAAACCCGACGCCTGAGACTTTAGTACATTCAAGAAAAGCGGTAAAACCCAGAAAACTGTGCTTTTACCACATTTTCCCGTTAGTACATCCCGCCCTATGTGTGATGTATTGCATGTATGTGCAGCACATGTTTCTTCGTGGAGGTAGTACCAGAGTTACCACCGCTATCACTGTCTCTGGATGACATAACCACTTAATCGGTATTACTCTGTTTTACTGCGGACAACAGCTGTTATCCTGAATAAACCTCCAACTTGCTTATACATAAACTGTCTGGCCTAAATGCCATTTCACAATGTGATGGTTCCTATTGTTCTACACCAAGGGCCGCATGTGCCCCCTACAGCATCCTTTTGTGGCCCGACCGCCTTGCTTGTAGTTAGGGCAGGAGAGCGCAGCGCATGCCTCTCCTGTGCCTCGGTCCAGTTTCTGGCAGCGGCGTGGGTATCTTAAATCAGGAGTCGGTTCGTGAGCCAATCGGAGCTCGTGGACCAGCAGCCAATTAGGAGCTCCAGTTGCGCGAGTACTGATTGTCTTAAAAACCAGTGCCTGTTTAAGATACCCGTGCCGCCGCCGGAGACTGGACTGAGGAGCAGGAGAGGTGCGCGCTGGACTCTCCTGCCTTAACACACAGCCAGGCAGCAGATCCCAGGCAGCAGCGGCGGTGAGCACATTGGGGGCATATGTATATCTGGCACTGTGGGGGGCATATGTGTATCTGGCACTGTGGGGGGCATATGTGTATCTGGCACTGTGGGGGCATATGTGTACCTGGCACTATTGGTGGCATAGGTGTATCTGGCACTGCACACAGTACCACTAAGACCTTTTTCTTACTAGCACCACTGCGTTAAAGTAAATGTTTTCTTCACGATACTTGACATCTCTTTGATTATACTTTATTGTTGGTTTTTCTTATGCCAGATGCTCTCTAGACTTCACTGAGAAAACCAGACATAAGGAAACATTCATTTAACCCTATTGGCTAATATGGCTTGTTTTCTCTACTGTTTTTTAAAATTCCACACAAGTGAAAGGCAAGTTAGCTGTGTGTGAAATATATGTACTTTACCTCACATCATTTACAATAATCATCCCACCATGCTTTGAAAAAAAAAAAAAGAAAGATATGTGGTCTAGGTAAACACTACTTAGGTGTATAATGAGGCTAGTTAAAGCAGATGTAACCCGGATTAGCAGAATAAGGGCCGTGACCTGGCTCTTGTGTAGTTAGCATTCCACTGTAAACAAGTTGAAGTCTCCATGGCAAATTGTCACCAAGGCGACTATAAAATATTACTTTGGAACAAAAAACAACAACATAGTGCTGTTTTTGTATTTTTTGATATCTATAATGAAGAGGTTTTCTATATCAATCAGGGCCAAGAAGGAGGAAAACGTTGCATTCCTATTAATTTATAACAAGTGTATGACAAGGGATCTAATTAAATCTAACGTGTTTAAACTCTTACATCACCAGTGCATCTCAATAGGTGCTTTCCCAGGCTTAAGTAAACTGCGTCTCTTATGTATTCACGGATTTGTGATTACTATAGCACCCAGGAAACTATCCCTTGTGTTCACAGAGGGAAAATGTGGAAACGTGTTGTTTCTTTGTTCCTACCCCCATTCACATGTGCATAATCACATGTATTGTGAATACGAATTCAAGACAAGGTATGCAGAGACGCAAAAAGAATACACTTTGTGGGGAACACTTGTTATATAAATTGATAGAATGAGAATAATAAAAAAAATAACTTTTATTAAACAATCTTTAAATATGGATAATAATATTTGTCATTAATTATAATTGTGACTAGGACTCTAGAACAAAAAGAAGAAATGGATGTGTGCATGGGCGCCCTTGTAACAAAGATGGATACTGAGGCGGTGTCTTATTTAAAAACACGCTACTTTATTACAGAATGTATACAGAACAAATCATAAAAACATATAAAAATAATATGCCAATCCCAATAAAGTCTCACCCTCTATATGATTTGCGGTGGGCAGAGAGCCTTTTTATGCAAAAGGCAATCCGATCCCGGTGGAATTGTCGTGGCACCACCGCAAAAAGACTTATTCCATTTGGATGCGTTTCGGAGAAAGCTCTCCTTTTTCAAGCTTGAAAAAGGAGAGCTTTCTCCGAAACGCGTTGTTTGGACGACAAGGACATCTTTCATTTGCATTGCCTGATTCCCTACTCAGCCTCCAAATGGAATAAGCCTTTTTTTTTGCGGTGGTGCCACGACAATTCCACCGGGATCGGATTGCCTTTTGCATAAAAAGGCTCTCTGCCCACCGCAAATCATATAGAGGGTGAGACTTTATTGGGATTGGCATATTGTTTTTCTATGTTATGATTTATTATGTATACATTCTGTAATAAAGTAGCATGTTTTTAAATAAAAAAACGCCTTAGTATCCATCTTTGTTACAAGGGCGCCCATGCACACATCCATTTCTTTTTTTTGCCTCTATTTATATTGAGGGATGTGGTGTTCACTCAGTGATGTGTGACGGCTGCCTAGAGTAACATTTATTGCGCACTTTAGAATTATTTTTTTTGTTTGCCTAGGACTCTAGAACAAACATGAGCTATAGGGAACTATGTACTAAGCCTTGGAGAGAGCGAAAGTACCAGCCAATCAGCTCCTAACTGACATGTTACGGGCTAGGTTTGAAAAATGACAGGAGCTGATTGGTTGGTATTTATTCTCCGTCCACATTATCTCTCTCCAAGTGTTAGTACATAAAACCCATAATATACTTATATCTAATTGGTATTCGGATAATCAATGTCACATACTGTATCAGGACATCAAAGCCTAAAGTTTGATTAATAAAATGAATACTATAGTTATGCTTTTTTGCTATCGTCAAACTAATTATTTGTAATCAGACTCTGAGAAGTCTCATAGGAATATTTAACAAATATTCTTACACTATCACGAATTGAGCGTGAACGAGGTATTTTGATAAGTCTATTTGTTAAATATTGTAGGTCCCTGTACCCATCCTGGCATCTAAGTGCCCCCATTGAAAATAATGTCTGGTTAAAAATATTATTGTTATTGTCACATCAAAACATCTGCTCCTTGCTGAAAGATGACCAACGTTCAAGACATGTGCCAAACCAGATCGTAGCTTGTTTGAGGATTTCTTTAGGTGGAATACATAAATTAGTGACTTCACTCTTTTTTTTTTTTTTTTTTGCTATGCAACTGCATAAGTAGTTAAATCCTGGGTTGTGGAAGCTCTGAGGTTATACTGGGGCAAAACAATTTTAAATGAGGGCATAGTTGCTTTCAAATTTGCCTCCAACAATTAAAACAGTTTATAGGCAGAGCCAGTGAGAGGTTTTTAGCCCCCCTAGGCCCCTGCTCCCCGCTATACACTCTTGTCAGACGCAAGTCTTATATATGTATAGTCTTACAGCTATAGTGGGGAAAGTATTGGAAGGTATTCCTTGAAGTCATTAAGGTCATTAAAAGGAATCAACATGGGTTTATGAAGGACAGATCCTGTCAAACCAACTTACTTGGCTTTTATGAAACAGTAAGCGCAAACCTAGATCAGGGTAAAGAGGTGGATGTAATCTTTTTAGATTTTGCCAAAGCATTCGACACTGTACCACACATGAGACTTATCTACAAGCTACAAGAAACAGGGCTAGGAAGCACAATATGCACTTGGGTCAAAAACTGGTTAGATAATAGGGAGTAGCGCGTTGTGGTTAATGGTTCTTTTTCATATTGCACTGAAGTGCTAAGTGGTGTGCCGCAAGGCTCAGTATTAGGACCGCTGTTGTTCAATATTTTCATTAACGACCTAACAGAAGGTCTAGAGAGCATGGTGTAAATTTTTGCAGATGATACCAAATTGTGTAAAGTTATAAATGCGGAGAGGGATGCTGAGTCGCTTCAGAACGACTTAGTTAAATTAGAAACTTGGGCAGCGAAATGGAGAATGCGCTTCAATACAGACAAGTGTAAGGTAATGCACTGTGGTAACAAGAACAAAAATAACACCTACCTACTAAATGGGGTAAAATTAGGGGATTCTGTACTTGAAAAGGACTTGGGTGTCCTCATAGATGGCAAACTAAGCAGTAGTACTCAAAGTAGGACTGCAGCAAAGAAGGCTAATAAGATATTAGCATGCATAAAACGGGGAATTGATGCTAGGGACGAGAGTATTATACTCCCGTTATATAAATCACTTGTGAGGCCACACCTTGAATACTGTGTACAATTCTGGGCACCATACTACAAAAAGGATATCCTGGAGCTAGAAAAGGTTCAGAGGCGGGCGACCAAACTTATTAAGGGTATGGAGACGCTGGAATACGAGGAAAGGCTTGCAAGACTAGGCATGTTTACACTGGAAAAGAGGAGATTAAGAGGGGACATGATCAACATCTACAAATATATAAGGGGACAATATCCTGTAGTACTACTACTAAAAAAATACCCCAATAAAGACATAACACACACACACCTTGAAAGTATAACTTTAATGCATACATACACACCACCATATACACATACTTACCTTATGTTCACATGAGGGTCGGTCCTCTTCTCCATGTAGAATCCATGGTGTACCTGTTGAAAAAATTCAACTCACCAAATCCAGTGTAGAGGGCTCCTCGGGTAATCCATTTGTAATCCACGTACTTGTAAAAATAAAAAAACGGACACCCGACCACGAACTGAAAGGGGCCCCATGTTTTCACATGGGATCCCTTTCCCCGAATGCCAGAAACCCCCTCTGACTTATGTCTAAGAGGGTTTCTTCAGCCAATCAGGGAGCGCCACGTTGTGGCACCCTCCTGATCGGCTGTGTGCTCCTGTACTGTATGACAGGCGGCACACGGCAGTGTTACAATGTAGCGCCTATGCGCTCCATTATAACCAATGGTGGGAACTTTGTGGTCAGCGGTGAGGTTACTTTCGGTCACCCGCTGACCACAAAGTTCCCACCATTGGTTACAATGGAGAGCATAGGCGCTACATTGTAACACTGCCGTGTGCCGCCTGTCATACAGTACAGAAGCTCCCCCCTGACCTGGGCGCAAATAGGGGTGCTAGGCCCAGTCAATAAGTGGTCATTCCAAGGTGAATAAAGGTGGCACTAGGTCCATGCCACCCTGAGGTGTACAGGTAGGCAGGCCCGCTTGGCCTAAGCCCCTGGTAAGTGTACGGGAGGTGGGAGGTGGTGTTACACTAGGTTAAAGTTGGGCCCTGCACCGCTGTTGTTTGCCTCCTTACAGGGACCTGTAAGTGGAGAAGACGTTCGCAGTGCAAGATTGGCAACGGTGAGTAACACCTCTGTCCGTGTGTCCCTTTCGATGTGTGTTTGTCCCTATCTGTCTCCCTTTCTTCAGGGCGAACGGTGAACCTTGCACGCAGGTGCAAGGTTGAATTTACACCTGCTGCGAGAGTACCGATCGGTGAAATTCGGGCTCTGAGGCCGTGCACCAAGGATGACCTTCACCTAGCCCGAAAGCTATATTTTTCTGTTTCGGAGGGCGTTTCGGTCCACAGTTAGGAGGAACGGCACTCCGCAATCTCCTTCCCCCTAGGTCATCGTGTCTGGGCCCGACTGAAGGTTCCAGGTCCGTTGAAGGTTCCGTGACCTGAAGGTGAGAGAGTGCGGCTCCTGGTAAGTAGTGAGTCTACACCTGCACGGCAGCAGGCACTACACTGCACCGCCACCCTCTTACATTTTTGGCGTACTCGGCAGGATCACGGACTGCGGACACGATGTGGAACATCCCCAAGAAGACCCCCCCTGCGAACGGCTCCGGAGCAGACCCACCCCCGGACGTGTGCGGACCAGAGCGACTAGGTGACGGTGACTGGGGCAGACCTCCTGAAGATGGTGCAGCGGACGGTCCAGCAAGAAAAGGAAGAGTGCCGGGAAAAGGGGCGCAAGAAGGCCACTGTGACGCCCTGCAAGAAATGTCGGCAAATGGGACACTTTGCCGATGAATGTACTTGGCAAGAGACATCCTCAAAGAAGGTGGTCCAGCAAGTGGACCGAAGACGTTGTCAGAAGGGCCAAGCAAAGAAAGAGTCCTGGTGTTTGCTCTGCGGAAACTACGGGCATGAGCATAACAGTTGTCCCTGGGACGAAGAGTGGAGCCAAGATGAGGTCGAATTCCGGCGTGTAAGCTGTGGAGATCCCCAGCATCGGCTCCCGGGGTATCCATGGACTGAGGACAGGACGGACTACAAGGCCACTGTGAAGCAGCTGTCTGAGTCTCGTCAGGAGCTTTGGAACCGGGTGGCTGCAGAGCCCGTGTGTGCGCTCTACGAGGCTAAGGGACATGAGCTTCCCGATTGTCCATGGTATGAAGACCGGATGATTGCGGTTGGTCGTGCCCAGAGATGGGAGGAAGAAACCAGAGAAATGGAGTGGAAGAGCATGCTTGAAGTTAGTTCGCAGGTGCCCATTTCATCTGAGCCGGAGCCAACGGGTGAAGATCCCTCAGTGAAGGAGATGGCCTAGGAACCCGTCCTGGAGAAGGTGGCAGTGATGCTCCCTTGTTGGAAGTGTCGGCGACCAGGACATTCGGCCTATGAGTGTCCCTGGGAAGATGCCGCGGACCTACTCTGCCCCAAGAAAGCGACCCCAGTAAAGAAGGATCCTTTCCCGCATAAGGCGGAGGTGGACGACTAGGAGGAGAAGAAATCACGCCGCGAGGAAAAGCGTGAAGACCCAGTGACTGGGACGTCCAGAATTTCCCCACGTTGGAACTGTCCACAACCAGGACGTGTGGAATAGGTGTGTCCTGGGTACCAAGAGATGCCAGCGGAAGAGAAGAAGTATGCTCAGGAAGTAGAGATGCCAGCAGAAGAGAAGAAGTATGCTGAGGAAGTAGAGATGCAAATGGAAGAGAAGAAGTACACTGAGGAAGTAGAGATGCCAGCGGAAGAGACTAAGGCCCTCATTCCGAGTTGTTCGCTCGCAAGCTGCTTTTGGCAGCAATGCACATGCTAAGCCGCCGCCTACTGGGAGTGAATCTTAGCTTAGCAAAATTGCGAACGAAAGATTCTCAAAATTGCTACTAGAAATTTCTTTGCAGTTTCTGAGTAGCTCGGGACTTACTCTGCCACTGCGATCAGTTCAGTCAGTTTCGTTCCTGGTTTGACGTCACAAACACACCCAGCGTTCGCCCAGGCACTCCCCCGTTTCTCCAGCCACTCCCGCGTTTTTCCCAGAAACGGCAGCGTTTTTTCGCACACTCCCATAAAACGACCAGGTTCCGCCCAGAAACACCCATTTCCTGTCAATCACATTACGATCACCAGAACAAAGAAAAAACCTCGTAATGCCGTGAGTAAAATACCAAACTTCTTAGCAAATTTACTTGGCGCAGTCGCAGTGCGAACATTGCGCATGCGCAATTAGCGGAAAATCGCTGCGATGCGAAGAAAATTACCGAGCGAACAACTCGGAATGAGGGCCTAAGTACGCTGAGGAAGAAAATAGTCTCCTAGTCCAGGTATCGGTGGAGGAGGACTCGGACTTACTGTGAGATGTCTGCCGTGTCTGACGACTAATGTCTCCAAGAACAGATGGAGGAAGACTCGGGCATCGGGAGTGCCGACGAGTGTGACTGGCAGGATCGGGTGGAGCCGTGCTCACAGTTGATTGCCCTCCGTGAAGAGGAGGAGATAGTCCTGGAGCAAGAATACCTGCCGGAAGTACTGAGTTGGACAGACATACGGGGAGAGGATTGTGATGCCGTGGGAGGACCCGTTCCAGAGGAAGACATGGGACCGTTGGAGATGCCCCATGAGGAAATACAACAAATGGTTGTTGCCTGGGAGGAAACGGATGCCACCGGAGGATTCCACTGTTGGGTGGTGGTCGGTACCACACCTTGAAGACAGTGATGATGCCCCAGACGATATGGGAGGCCAAGAGTGGGTGACTGTTGCCCCCGTGGAAGAAGATTCCCCTTGGTGGCCCACGTCGAGTAACCGTGAGGAGATGCCACTCACCCAGAGGATCCACCGATTCAGGTCAGGAGGTACGAAGAAAAGGAACCTGGAGCCGGCGGAGGAAGGATATGGGGTCACAGTCTATCCGGGCTGGTCCCTCGAACACATCCTTGCCGGAAGGACCTGGGAATTCCCTGACCCGCTGACAAAGGACTTCGTGGAGACCTTTGTAGGGACTACAAAGGAAAAAAGGGGGGGAAATGTAGAGATGTGCCTTTGTGTCACAGAGCACATCAGAAGTGCAGTGGCGGGTGTCCAGTGCAGGGATCAGACTTTTCCCTGCACCAGACTGGCAGTGGCGTCGGGCAGTACAGCGGCGCTTTAAACTTGGCGCCAATTTGGCCGCCAATGCAAAGTGTCGCCCACAGGATTTCAAATATGGTGCCGTTCGTGAGCCAATCACGGCTCGCGTGGCGTCGGCAAATCATGGGCGGGCACGGCGAGTCAATCGGCGCTCGCCGTGTCATAGGCCCCACCCCCTGGATGGGACGCCAGATGCCGGGCGAGAGTCGAAGAGAGAAGACGCCGGGTGGGAGCCGAAGACAGAGGAGGCCGCGCCGAAGAGCAGTGAAGAGCCGGGCGGTGCCGAGCAGAAGAGGACGCCGCGGGCAGAGCTCCAATTGCCGCGGAAGAGGCCAGAAGACAGAGGCCGGGGAAGAAGATGTCCAGCGGCGGCTGGAAGCTGAGAACAGTCGGCAGTGCCGCTGCCCAGGATGGGTCAGCGGCAGAAGAGTGCGGCGGAGGACACGGAGAGGCCACCAGGGGAGGGATGCAGAAGAGCTAACGAAGCTCCCCCCTGGTGCCTCTCCCATCAGTGCAGGTAGGCCCTCGGTGAGGGCGCCTGTCACCCCCCCTTCTCTCCTCCCTAGACCACCGGGTGTCCGAACATTAGGCCTGTAGGCACAGTCAGGCCACAGGCCTGTGGCGCAAGGTAGGCGGGCATTAGGCCCGTGGACAGATACAGGCAATAGGACTGTGGGGACATTAGAGGGCATTAGGCTCTAGTTCAGTTAGGCGGCCATCAGGTATATAAGGTGACCCTGGGCATTAGGCCCAGGTCACCCAACTGGCCTCTGTTAGGCGGGCGCTAGGCCCGTGGGTGATGTCAGGCCTCTGGCTTGGGTGCAAAAAGGGGCGCTAGGCACAGTCAATAAGTGGTCCCCCCAAGGTGAATAAAGGTGGCACTGGGCACTAGGCCCAGGCCACCCAGAGGTGTACAGGCAGGGGTAGGCAGGCCCGCTTGGCCTGAGCCCCTGGTAAGTAAGTGTACGGGAGGTGGGTGAGCTGTACGGCACCCACTCCCCAGAGAGAAGGTATATAAGTAATCAAAGGGACAGCACCGTGGTAGTAGCTTGCACTGTTATTGTGATTTGATATGTGTGTTGTTTCCATGCAGGGCCAAGGTTGCTCATAGTTTTAGTTTTGTCGCACCACACCCACAGAGCTAGTTTGAGGGCTCTGCCGTTGTAGTTAGTATAGTGGTGTTACACTAGGTTAGAGTTGGGCCCTTCACGGCTGTTGTTTGTTTGCCTCACAGGGACCTGTAAGTGGAGAAGAAGTTCGCAGTGCAAGATTGGCAACGTAACACCTCTGTTCGTGTGTCCCTTTCGATGTGTGTTTGTCCCTATCTGTCTCCCTTCCTTCAGGGTGAACGGTAAACCTTGCCAGACCCTCCAACATGACCCGCCCCACTAGGTACAAAATGCTCTGTTCCTGGACTTCCCTCTTAATTTATGATTTCCATCATCTGTGTTGAACTAGTTAAATGATAAGAAAGCTGTTTCTTCACAGGTGATGGCAATAATAAATTAAGAGGGAAGTCCAGAAACAGAGCATTTTGTACCTAGTGGGGCGCGTCATGTTGGAGGGTATGCCTTGCACGCAGGTGCAAGGTTGAATTTACACCTGGTGCGAGAGTACCGATAGGTGAAATTCGGGCTCTGAGGCCATGCGCCCAGGATGACCTTCACCTAGCCCGAAAGCTATATTTTTCTGTTTCAGAGGGCGTTTCGGTCCACAGTTAGGAGGAACGGCACTCAGCAATCTCCTTCCCCCTAGGTCATCATGTCAGGGTCCGACTGAAGGTTCCAGGTCCGTTGAAGGTTCCGTGACCTGAAGGTGAGAGAGTGCGGCGCCCGGTAAGTAGTGAGTCTACACCTGCACGGCAGCAGGCACTACACCGCACTGCCATCCTCTTACACTCTGAGCAGCGTACCCCCTAGCCCTGAATCATACCTTGTGTCCCTCCTATTCCATGGCACCATATATGGGAAGAAGACACATGCGCACAAGAGAGCAGAGGCTCTGGCATATTTGCTTTTACTGCATGGTGACATCTTCTTGAAGATGTTTGGAATGGATAGAGAGGGAAGGGGACTGGAACCTCTCTGCTTGCTGCACCAGGCATGAATAATGTCAGTGACGGGTCGGCCAGCCAGACCAGGTGATTAGTGCTGGAAGTGATAAGGATCTCCCAAATGGATTCAATATTGTCTAGAACTGCTTAATGGAAGCACTGGCCCTGCTTCTAGGTTGAACCATCCAGAAAAGGTGAAATAGCTGAAATCACAGCAAGCTTGTCTGTGTTAACCTGTAAAAAGGAGAAAAACACTCCCCCTCCTTAACGGGCCATATTATTTATTATCAATTCTGGATTACTGGCTAAGAAGTGTGGAAAACTGGCATACTTGCATCCAAGAATGCCAGGGCCAATGTTAAGTGGTAAACTAAGTCTAAAATGGGCTTATAGAGGACTGCCGCGCCCCAGAGAGCAGCAGTGGTGATATCTGCAGGTGGTCACTCAACCCCCTAAAACATGGATACACAAAAACAAATGAGAGATCACGTCTGCGCTCGTCTAAAAATAATAATGCACTTCGAGAGGTTGGGTTTATGGTGCACAGTCTCTGATGGATGTAAAGTTCTTAAATTATACTTGTCGGCTTAATATGTCTTGTAATGTCGTTGATACGTGTTAGGCCTCTCTTGTGACGATGTCTTTACGGCTTCATTTGTGTCTTTATTTCCACTTCTCCGAGTCGGATCTTCAATAGATTCGTATCCTCGGGGATAAGAGGAAAGAGACAATATGGGAGTGCGTAGTGGGATGATGAATGAACCTAAATGTGATGGTGCCTTTGGGGTGGTTCCAATCCGAGAGATTGGGGTGAGTAATAACCTCGTGCGTACCGTACTCACGTTGGACCGCGATGTGCTTCTCCTATAAAGGTATCTTTGGTATTCGTTCTCCGTGTTTTCTTCTGTACATCCGACCAGGGTACCAGGATAATTCTTATCCTCAAGAGTTGTAGACAGAGAGACAGAGATAGTGGCTGACTCACGCGGAATTTGGACGAGAATATTTACGTAAGGGTGTCTTTTAAAGAGGTCTTAAATTAAAGTAGCAACTGCTTAGTGCGTACCGTACTCACGTGAGAGACGTGATGTACCCCTTGCATAAAGGTATCTTTAGTATCCCTGTATTTTTCGCCTCTTCCTCCAGATAGGATCCTTTATGGTTCTTATCCTCGGGAGTAGGAAAGGAGATAGGACAATTGATAGTGTAGTAGGTTTTAGTTGAAGTGAATAATCACTGAGAAGTAATTAACTCCTCTAGACTTATCCCTTTAATAGGGGAGTGCGTACCGTACTCACATCCGTACAGGAAGGTGAAAACACATAAAGGTATCTTTTCTTATGTCGATATAATATCATGCAGGGTCACACTCACGCAGATTGGGCAGATTGAAAAAATAGTGGGCGTACCCAACTCACACTATACAATGCGGGGACTTGTGTATAAAGGTATCTTTAGAGTGGTCCCACTGGGTGGGTACCAGGGTAAAAAAAAGTGTGTTTTCTACAGTTAAGTAAAACTACTGTGTTCTTTTAATAAACAATGATTACAGATATAGATTTTAAGCTTGCGAGCAGGGCCTTCCTACCTCAATGTCTGTCTGATTTTACCCAGTTTTGTTTTATTACTGTTGTTCTAATTGTAAAGTTCAAAGGAATGGGATCGGTATAAAATACCTCCAATCAAAATCCCGACAGCAATTGACTGACGGTCAATATCCCGACATGGGCAAAATACAGACATTTACAATACCGACAAGGTCAAAATACCGACATGTAAAATGCCAACAGGTGAAAATACCGACATGCTGTTTTCATTGTTTTTGTGAAACATGGACACCATATTAGTGCTTCGGGCACGGTGCCTCGCTGCGCTCGGCACACTATTATATTCCCCCTCCAGGTCCACTGGGATGGTAAAGTATGAACAAAATCGGTTTCAATGAAAATATCATGAAAAACTCATGTCGGCATTTTGACCTGTCGGTATTTTAAATGTCGGTATTTTGTCCATGGTCGGTATTTTGTCCATGTCGGGATTTTGACCTTGTCGGGATTTTGACCGTCGGTCAATTGCTGTCGGGATTTCGACCGTTGGGATTTTGATTGGAGGTAAATTGACTGCATCCCAACGGAATATGCTGCACTATATAAGAAACTGTTAATAAATAAATAAATAAATATCTCTGCACGTTTCCCTAATAAAAAGTCGACACCAATCCCCTCCTGATCTGTTTGTGTTTTGACGTTCTTCATCAACCTCTAAGAGCCCCAGGTCTTGAATGGCCTAGGTCAAAACTTCATCCACCTCCCCACACACCTTCATATACAATTTAGATTTATTTCATTATGCTTAATTTGTATGGCCTTTTAGGGTCTATTTATTTTTAGGGATTTGGCCTCCTCATGCCTTTCTCTATTCTTTTTTGTGGGACATTCTCTTCTTGTCTGTCTCCTGTTTCTTTTTCCATTTCCTCCCAATTGAGGGGGACATTTTGTAAGCAGTGATAAGAATGGAGAAGTGCCAATGGCAACCAATCAGCACTGAAGTAACATCTATCATGTGCATACTATAAAATCATACAGAGCTGCTGATTGGTTGATGGGGCAACTTCTCCACTGGCTCACTTCTCCGCTCTTATCACTGCTTAGTAAATGTCCTTAATCTTTTCTTTTTTTTCCCCAACAATTCATTTTATGTCAACAAAAAGAGCAATACATGACTGGAATAGGGGTTCAACAGTACAATTGGTTCACAATGTACAGAGCATGTCCAGTAGCAGAGAACAGCAATTGAAAACATTTAACAATTCAACAATAAGACGATACAAGAGGCTGTATTGAGTTCTGTCTCACTGATAGTATAGTGTAACAAAGTAGAAAAAGAAAAAACAAACAAAAAAAAAATCTCAAAAAAACAAAGCACAAACATGATAGAGAGAAAAAAGAAAAGTAGAATTGGGAGGAAAAGGGAAACCTGAAAAAAGATAAACTAAGTAAAGCTAAGGAGGAGGAGACCAGAAAGAAAGGGGAGAGGAGGGGGTAGTGTTAGGAGGAGGAAAGGGGTAAGGAAGGGGCACCAGGCAGAGGAGAGGGGTGAAAAGTGTACCAAGAGTCCCATTCCTAATGGTACATGGGTACAGTGTGATATATTCCACGGAGGAAACGTACCACAATCTATTAATTAGAGCGCTCTGATTTGGAGGTATGGGGGATTTCCATGATTTGGCAATCGGAAGTGTAGAATTGTTGGAAATATGAAAGATCATAGGCACAGAACAGGAGGTAACATTTGCCATAAGAGTTACCGCCATGCTCCAGAACTGTTGGATCACCAGGCATTCCCACCAAATGTGAAAAAAGGTGCCTACCATGCAACAGCCTCGCCACCACTGGGCTGGGGAGTGTGGGTATATACGATGAAGTTTATCAGGGGTCAAGTACCAATGGGTGTATACTTTGTAGGTCGTTTCCCTGGTGCCAACCCTAATGGAGGCTTTAGCGATCTGATGTCGAGACCATTCCTAGTCGTCAAATTGTATGCCAAGGTCACATTCCCAGGCAGTTTCAAAAGATTCCTTGGGGGGGGATTTGGAGGACAGAATAGAGTGGTATAGCATAGAGATAGCACCACTGCAACCAACTGAGTATAGACTTTGGAGTTCAAAAAGGGAAGGTTGGCGAAAGGGTCTAGAGTGGCAGTGAATGTGGACAAAATGGTGAATCTGCAAATAAGAGTAGTGCAGTGCGGCAGGGAGGTTATAACATTCTTGAAAACCTGCAAAAGTGGATTGAGCCGACGGTCAGCAATATATATAAAATGGGTGATTCCGGCTGATAGCCAGGGGACAGCCTATTTATCAGAAAACCCTGGTGGTAATAGGGGGTGTTGCCAATGAGACGTTAAAGGGGAGGGATAAGTCGTGAGAGAAAAGCGCTTGTTAATCGTGTCCCATGTCATCAGGGTGAAGTGGATAGGGGTTGGGTGTAGGCCAAGGCTGGTCTGTGGACATGGGGCAGCCATGGGAGAGAGTCTAAGCTGAGATCTGGAGAGAATGCATTTTCAATGTCGACCCACTTTTTTAGTCCGGGGGAGGAATGCCAAGAGATAATGTGGCTCAGTTGTGTAGCGCAGTAATAGTTTTGCAGTAGGGGGAGGCCTCTGCCACTATCGGTGGATTTGGACAATACCAGATGGCTTAATCTAATTTTTTTTGCCTGCCCATATGAATTTCCCGAACAGGGCTTGTAGAGATTGTAGTACATGTGCTGCAACCCTAGTCGGGAGTGTTTGGAATAGGTACAATAAGTTAGGAAGGGCATTCATTTTTACTGCATAGAGCCTTCCAATCCATATGGTGATTTCCAGGCTGACATATCTTGTTGGAGCCGTCTGAGGAGGGAGGCGTAATTGGCCCTATATAAATGGGAGTACTGCTTGGTGACATATATACCGAGTTAACGGACCTGGGTGGGTCGCCATTGAAAATTATAAGTGGTTTCCAAGTTCAGTCGTGTTTGGCATGGGATGTGAATGGACAGCGCCTCGCATTTCCCCTCATTGATTTTGTAACCTGAGAGGGAACCAAATCTGTTTAATCTGTGTAGCACGGAAGGAAGAGAGACAGTGGGGTCAGTCCTGGTGAAAAGTACATCATCGGCAAATAATGATATTTTGTATTTTTGGTAACCCAAGAAGTCTACGGATATGTCATTGTTGGCTCTAATGTGTGCAGGTATCGGCTCAATACAGAGCGCGAAGAGTATGGATGAGAGGGGGCGTCCCTTCCTAGTACCATTACTCAGTTTAAAGTTTGCAGAGCAAAGACAATTGGATGTGACCGCCGAAGAGGGGTTGTGATATAGGGTCTGGATAGCATGAAGAAAACGTCTGCCAAGGCCGAAGACTTCAAGGGTATGGAACAGAAATTGCCAGGAAACTCTGTCAAATGCCTTTTCGTCATCCATCGCCAGGATCAACGAAGGTAGTTTGAACCAATTTATATGTTGAATCAAATCAATGGTCCTACGTGTGTTATCTAGTCTTTGGCGATGAGGGACAAAGCCCACTTGGTCCGGGTCTATCAGGGTTGGTAATATCGTGTTAAGTCTGTTGGCCAGGATTTTGGCGAATAGTTTGAGGTCAGTGTTCAGGAGGGAAATGGGCCTAAAGTTAGAGCATAAAGTGTGATCTTTGTCTGGTTTAGGGAGGACTATAATCTTAGATTTCGTGAATTCAGGGCGAAAATAGGATCCATCTAGTATTGAGTTGAACAGTTTGGTAAGACGGGGAACTAAGAGGATTGCAAAGGATTTATAGTAAATCATGGGAAAACCGTCTGGGTCAGGGGCTTTGGATGGTTTCTAAGATTCAAGGGCTTGTGTGACTTCCTCTTCGGAAATAGACTGAGTTGCATGTGAGAACTAATGGATGGGAGAGCAAAGGGGCGAGATGGTCCCTACATTGTTGTGAGAACGTGGGGGAGTCTAAGGGCGAGGGAAGGTTTTATAAAGATTCGTAGTATTCCTTAAATGTTTGGTTGATGGTGTTGGGATCATAGGACAGTGTGTTAGTTTTATCCCTCAAAGAGACTATTGCTTGCGCAGCACGTTTAGCCCTCAGTTTATTAGCCAACAAGGTGTTGGCTTTGTTGCCTTTGTCATCAAATTTCTGACCTAACCAGCGTAGGGTTTTTTCCGTTTTTTTTTTGGCTAAGATGTTGTGTCGCTCGCCTCTCACCTTATCTAGCTGTTTTAATATTGTGGCAGAGTGGGTGCGTTTATGGTCAGCTTCCATCTGCTGGATTCGGGCTGAAATGGCGGACATGTTGGCCAGTTGGGTTTTCTTGCGGTTAGAAGCATAGTGGATAATTTCCCACCTGATCGGCACTTTATGGGCTTCCCATATCGTACACAAAGATACATCAGATGTAGCGTTAGTCTCAAAGTATTCAAATAATTTATTAGACATAGTAGTCCGGAAGTCTGGGAGTTTCAGGAGTGTTTCATTAAGCCTCCAGAAATGCCCACCTGTATGTTGGGACAGAAGGGCTAGGTGGAGCGTTACAGCAGAGTGGTCGGACCAGGGAATTGGGTGAATGGCCGAGTTAATAAGGGAATAAGTCAAAGACGCACAACAAAGGAGCATATCAATTCTCGAGTAGGAGTTGTGAGGGCAGGAGTAATAAGTGTAATCCCTGGCTGAGGGAAAAAGAACTCTCCAAGTGTCAAAAAGGCCAGCCTGGGCCATTAACCTCCCCGATGTCTTAGAGCTAGCAGGGCAAGAGGGAACATAGGTGCTACTTGAGCGGTTTAAGGTGTGGGAGATTATAGAATTAAAGTCACCTCCCAGTATGACCTTATTGTGGTGAAAATTGTGTAGTTCTAAGAAAAAACTGTAAAAATGCAGATTGACCTGTATTTGTGGCATATACAGAGGTCAGCATAACATCTTTTCTGCGAAGCTGACCTTTTAGTATGAGGAAACGCCCGTTAGCATCTTGAAGTGACTCGGTCAGTACAAAAGGAACTGTGTTACGTATCAAGATCACCACTCCACAGCGTTTTGACTGATTATTCGAATAAAAAACTGTCGAAAACCGTCTGGGTGACGAGGGATGGTCTCCATGTTTAAGGTGAGTCTCCTGTGAAAAAAGGATGTTGGCTGAATGAGAGTGGGCACATAAAAACAGCATGCAGCGTTTTTGAGGAGTGTTGAGGCCCCTTACGTTCAGCGTCAAAACGCAGAGCGACATGGTGAGTGGGGGGATGGAATAGATGTACGGAAGGAACAGGAGAGGGAAAGAAGAGACGGGTAAAATTAAAAGGAGAATCAATTAAATAAACAAAATGTGGGTATAGACGTCCCGAAGCGGAGGTTGGCCACACTATTAGAGCACCCAGGCAAAACAGGGGGGTGCCCTCGGTAGGGAGCAAGAGAAGGTGACAAACTCCAATATGGGGTGTTAAGGGGTGAGTCTACAAGAAGATGGGAACTCCATAAGGGTGGTCTGGCGTAGGGGAAGACGGCAGGCTGAAAAAGCACGTCCTGAGCCCAAAGTTACAACATCAAACAGTAAGCACATATATAATAAATCAATAAAAAACAATAAATTGCAAACACAACAAGAATATATACAATACAGTATCTCAAAATTCCTACGATACAGCAATGCTAAGGAACCAAAGCAAGTGTAATATCAATATGGCCTCCATGGAACCGTCACATGTGGGAGTGCAAGGAAACATTAATGCAGACGTTGCAGGGTCTGATCAGGTGAGGGCACCATCACTCGTTGCAGTTGAGGAGGCAAGTCAGAGGTCCAATTGCTGGAGTAGTCCTTTACCTTCATCAGGGGTGCGGATAACATGTTGACGACCATTGATGTCCACCAGAAGGTGAAAAGGAAAACCCTAAAAGTATTTAATGCCATGTTCACAAAGAGTTAGTGTAATATCTCAAAGATCTCTGCGCTTGGCTATAGTAATGGGTGCTAAGTCCTGAAATATCTGAAGTTTCATTCCTTCAAATAGTATCGGGGGGAGGTACGAGTGACCGACAGGATCTGCTCTTTGATGCGAAAGGACAGGAAACAGAGAACTATATCTCGAGGAGGTTCAGATGCGTGCGTTCGATGCCCAAATCCGGGGGAGACGGGGATGGTACCAGGATGGTAAAGAAATGAGTGAGGTAGGTGAGGAGGTTACCTGGTACTACAGACTCAGCGATGTTCCTGATGCGGATGTTGTTGCGTTTATCCCTATTTTCCAATTCCTAATTATTCTCTTTCAGAAATTCAAATTCGCAGCTGAGGTACTCCAGATCTTTATATGTGTCAGATTGAAAGGAGGAGTATTGGGAGGAGGTGGAGTCCAGTGCCGTGGTGTGCTTGTCTAGAGCAGAAATATCTTGCTTCAGTTCACCCGCCACTTTGTGGATTTCAGTGGTGTGCGAGGTGTTAAGAGATACAAGAAGAGCTTTAAAGTCGAAGATATCCTTCTTGGTTGCCGACGCTTCGTCTCGGCCCATGTCAGAGTCAGTAGGTGGATGGGGAGAGGTTGGGTGGGAGTCGGAGGGGGCCAATTTATTGTGCTTATTAAAGTGGTGTGTAATATCGGCTTGAGACCTGATTTTATTTTTAGGTTGAGATTTGCTCATGGTGGAAGAGCTGTTGAGTAGTTCCAGCGGAATTGAAGAGAGAAGCTTACTTGCTTAGGAGAAGCTAATGACTCGTTCCTCAGAGATCAGCAAGGCATCAGCTTACAGGAGGCAAAATGTGGAAGGGAATACCATGGGCAGAGAAGGGTAGATGTGTCGTATCCGGGGAATACCACTGGCAGGAGAACGTTGTCAGTACCAAAGAATTTGGCACGCTGGAAACAATACAGGTGCGTAACCGGTGAAGCATGTAGGTGTGGGCACAGCACTGGGTACAATATGGATAAAGCACATGTGTAGTAGAAGTGGAGCGGCAGTGGCTCACGGCACAATTCCGTTGCAGCACAGTGGCACTGGATACAGCGTGACAGCAACAAAAGCATGTCAGGAGTGAGTTGGCTGCGGCGCTGGTTAGAAATGGAGAGCAACACTAATACACAGGATGCAGTGCGGGCATAGTTTCAATGCACCGCTCGCCAAATAACTGCAGGTCGGGAATACTTGGAAGTGTTGCCACCATTGCATTAGGAAATGAGAAACATGAGACAGGGAGGCAATGGTACTGGTATGCGGAATGATAGCTGGTGCACTGGAGACAGCGTGAAAGCAGCCTTAAGTATCGTGCAGATATTGCTGTGTCATATGAGATATTAGGTTACTGTGGTTCCAGTGCATAGGGTATAGTGTAGTTGTAGCCCAAGTCCAGAGGCAATAGTAACAAAACTGAGTGGATGCGGCCCATGGCAGCTTCCAGGACACTTGAGGGTATGAAGAGTTCTGAATGTACAGCAACCCAAGGAGTACCGTCAGGGTTCACTTAAGGCTTACAGGTAAGAACCGCTGAGGCAAAACATCACAGTGAGTAACCCAGCCAGTAGCATCTCCAAATATAATATGGTGCCAAAACAAAATAAAAAACAGTTCTTTGGCAAAATAAATTACACAAGTGTGGAACTCTGCTTTTCCACAAGGGTTGGTCAGCGTAGTGCCACTGCGGAGATGAGAGTCAACGTGGGGGGCAGTGGTTCTCAATAGTGTTGGGGGTATCATAGATCCTGACGGGAAGTTAAGCCCCTATGTGGTATGAACACAATGGTGGACAGGAGGAGCTGTGAGTTATTCACCCAGCACACACGTGAGAGGGATTGCCAGTGTGCAGGGACAGTCTGTGTGTAATAATAAAAATAGTTGAGCCAGTGAGGCTGTCGGTCGGGAAGGGGGGCCCAAGCAGCCCAGGAGCAATTACTCACAGTTCAGAAGTGGAGTTGCGGAGGGCATCGCTGAAAGATTAATGGAGGCCAGGGAGAGCATCCAGGTAACCGTGACATATAGTATCAGCCCCCGCGATGATAGGGGGGGGGGCAGCAGAGAGAGTCACAGGTAGTGTCAGTGGGGAAGGATTCCACTGGACGGCGGTGGGTGTACCAGCAGGAGTGGGATTCTGGCGTCTTCCCTCCCGGCTAGACAGAACTGCAGCCACCTGCGATCACCGGGGTGGGCCGCTGCAGCAGTGATCACTGAGGGATGACCCGCTACATGCCCAGGCAGTGCGGCTGCATGGGGAAAGATTCCAGGGATGGCATTGCCGCCCGGGATGGTCCGCAATCGTTGGATAGGAGGCTGGTAGGTGCAACTCTCCAGAGTCTGCAGCAGTGGGGTCACAAATCGAGGTCCCGGCGTGTCAAGGGCAGGTGGGCCACAACCCGCTGGGATGAGAAAACTCATCCTCTGGCTCCGCAGCTCAAATCCACCGGGTGTAGGCTAGGTTGGGACACTGGACTAGAGGCTAGGTTGGGACACCGTTCATGAGGACAGGATCGGGGCTAGAGGAGGAGAAATGGCTCTGTATATGAGGGCATTTTCAGGAGATCTTTTCCCAAGGGTTTTTACAGCTTGTCTGTCATGTCACGCCCTCCGTTCCCCTTAATCTTTTATTTCGGTTTGAGTATGCACTTAAGATGATGACCTATTTCATACTATTATGGAACTGAAAATCCTGTCAATCAATGTTAACAGCTTAATTCTCCTAGACGACGCATGGTCGCTTTTGGGACATGCAGAAGAATGAATGCAGATATCTCTGCTCCAAGAGGCACAAATGACTGGCGATCATTCTCTCTTCTGAGGTAAGCTCTTTTCACAAATCTGTTTTGCCTCGGCAGACTGCAAGAGGCGGGGAGTGGCTAATTTAATCAATAACAAATTTCTTTTGTCCTTTTCTTGCTTTATAGTCGGCACTGAGGGCCGATGTGTAATACTTATTGGCAAGATTCACTCAGAAACAGTCACAAATAGGGTGGCCAATCCCGGGACATTTTTTCAATCCTGGGACTCGGGATTGATTAATGATCAATTCTGGGATACCCGGGATTGACTTCTTTTCAAAGTGTCCCACACACCCTGCCCTGACCGGCCCAGATAACTTACCGCAATCTGGATGGGAATGGGGGTAGGACACTTCCTGTGAGATCCAGCGGCTGGGAAGTGCGGCTAGGTCCGGCATGTGGGCGGGCGGCTGGCTGCGCAGCGTGACCTCTGACTTCACGTCAGCCAGCCGCAGCTAGGGGGAGGTGAGCAGGGGGAGCCGGGCAGTATCTGAGCCTCCTGAGGATTCTTAACGCATGTAAAAAGCTAAATTGCTGGCCAATCCTGAAATCCCCGGGATTGGAAGCTCCAATCCCATGATTGAATCCCAGCCAATTTTAGGCCGGGATCCCGGGATTGGCCACCCTAGTCACAAATATTATTCTCTACCTCCAAATAGTGGTCAGGGTTCATTTTTTGTTGGTATTTTTGGACGTACTGAATGAGTCCCTCAAGGGCACCTTATTCTCAGAAATGATTTTAATGCTGTACTAGATCCCACATTAGTTAAAATGTCTCATCCACATGCTAAAACCACACCAGATCTTCCTTGTACTGTATCTTCCATATTCTTTGCAATGGCCTTCATAGACTTTCTCTATTAGATTCTTGGCGTTTGAAAAACTCCACGGCTAGGGACTACACACACTTCTTCGGACCATGCCATACTTACTATAAAACAGACATGATTCTAATCTCCCAGGCCAAAATGTATTAAGCCTTAATAAGTGATAAAGTGGAGACGGATAAAAAGTGATAAATGATCAGCCAATCTGCTTCCTAACTGCCATGTCACAGGCTGTGTCATTTATTTCTCTTTATCCGTCTCCACTTTATCTCTTGTTAAGGCTTAATACATTTGGGCCTCGATCTCTTGCTTCGGTAGTCTCCCAGACCAGTATCACTCCATTCTCATGGATGGATCATGCTGGGACTTATGTCAATATTGATCTGTTTCACCCCTCTAAATTCCGATTGTGGTGGTTAGAGGATCCCTTGTTGCTACAGGACACTGTTATGACTCTATTCAGAATGCACCTGGTGTCAGCTGATCCATCTGTGTCTTCCTGTGTTTTCTGTTCCTTTGGCTGTGTACATGCAGCTCAGCAGGTGCACAGGGTTTGTAATTAGAGTTAACACTCCCAGCCTGGCCTTGTTCATTGGTTAGTGTGGCTGTTATAAACCACCTAGCTAAGTTCTCCCATGCCGGTGATATTATACTATTTTCCTGCCTGAACGATCTTCTTTGTCTAGTGTCTTAGTCCTAGCTCCTGTTCATGCAGAGAAACCTGGTCTGCCAGTTCATGTTATCCAGCAACTCCTGTTCTTGCCAGTTTGTGTTCCAGGACTACCTTAGCTAAGTATTAATGGACTTTCACTGTGCCCTGTGGATTCTCTAAGCATTCATTACTTGTGTTTACATACTACTTTGGACTTCCTCTATGCCTGCATACATTTCTGATTTATAGTGCAAGTCCTGCAATCTAAGTACTGTAGATTATTGCTCTGGATTCTTGTTCAACTATGTCATTACTCTACTACAAGTCTCATTCTGGATAACCAGTTGCTGTCTGCTCATGTTGTACCTTGGATTGTTACTGTGATTCATTTGCCATACATTATTATATCACTGCTACAATAAAGTACCTAGTATTTCCTTGCATCTGTGGACATTCATTACCTGCTACCAGTGTCGGACTGGGGCATGAAGGGCCCACCAGGGAAATGCAGTGGTAGGGGCCCATGCTTAAGGGTGTGGCAATAGTGGAGATGTGGCCAACCACCACAGAGGTTTGGCTAACCTTTATGATAATGTACCAGATTAATAACCGCAATGCACTATAGAAAATACACCATATTCCTGTGAAGTATAATTAATGTACACTAGGATAGAGTTTGGAACCTAATCCCTAGAGGAGGAGGTGGGCCCACAGGCAGAAGAGGTGGGCCCACAGGCAATGGGGCCTACCGGTGGTTTCCCCTGTTCCCCTGTGGGCCAGTCCGAGCCTGCCTGCTACAGTGGTTATGATACATTCTGGTCCTGAATTCAGGCCTTGGCTCATAGCTGTGTAACTACTCATCTGCTGTCCATAATCAGTGTTACAGTATGGTGTTCCACATTTCTGTCTTAAAGGGAGAGTCCATAGTCTGCTAAACTTTAAATTCTGCTACACCTCGCTCAAGTTACTACAGTATTCCACGGTCAAGTCTGGTTAACCATCTCTGTGCCACTCTGCATCTGCCTGCATCTCCAGTGGTAATCCTCTTCTTGTAATTCACCTGCCAAACATTAGAGTCAGGTGAATTGTAACAGACACCACCACCAAGAGTAGATGTATCATCGCTTGGAGAGTTATAAAATGGAGAGAGAAAAAGTCCAGCCAATCAGGTTCTAACTGCCATGTCACATGCTTTGTTTAAAAATAGCAATTAGAAGCTGATTGGCTGGTACTTTTTCACTCTCCATTTGATCACTTTCCAAACGATGATGCATCTGTCCCTCAGTCCGCTATCCCAGAATACTTTGAGTTTAACTCTTTGGATGAAGCTTTCCAGGGGATAATATGGGAGGCCCACGATAAGGGGCAGACTCATCAGTAAAGCTACATTTCTAAAATAAAATGCACAACAGGAAATCTCTTCTCTCGAGGATGAGATTTCTAGACTTTACTTTCAACATAAATTACATCCCTCTCCTATCTTGCTTGAAAAGATTGATGCTCTTTGCAGCTGTTTCAACACCATTCAAGATCAGCTAATCATCTTACAAAGCAGCAGCAGAAACTCTATTTCAGCCAATTTAGCATGAGTTGTAGTTTTGCAAAAAATCGCAAAACTACAAATCCTTCCACTAACATGCAGGGGGTCGCCCAGCACAGGACAGGCCGGGTCCTTACCCCTCCTCCCCCCACACTAAAATGCGAGCTCTTCACTAAACAGCGAAGCCTTGCATCTTTAGAATTGCCCTCTGCGGAAGGCCGCCATGTTTTGGGTCGCAGCAACTGTGCGTGATGTCACAAAGCTGCCACGGCCTGCCCTGCAAGCAGATCGGAGACACCGCCACTTTCTGAACCATGCCCCTCCCACCACCGCGACACCACCCACAAAACACTGCAACGCCAACCCATCACCGCCCCCCGCCAGCACTTAGACTACGATCGTTTGTCCCCAAATAGCAATTTCCACACTTTTGCTAATGAAGCTGAATCAGCCCCTCTGTCCGAGCAAAAAAGAGCATTAGGGATGATTCACAAATTCAAATAGCACCAATCTAAAGAAATAACCTACGATCCTGAAAAGATAGTGAAAGAGTTCTATGATTATCACAAAGACCACTAAAATCTCTCCAAATCCACTCACAATATGGTCCACCATCAGATGCTCCCCTAACTACAGCGCTAAATGCAGATATTACTGAGGACAAGATTTTAGTGGCTATAAAGGGTCTTAAATCGACTGCAGCCCCAAGCCCTGGCGGCCTTACACCACAATAGTATATTAAAAAAAAAAATTAGTTCTCTAGCTCCCTTTCTTAAAAATTTTAACAAACTTCTGGATGGAGCCTCTTTTGACTCACTGACTAACATAGCGGTAATCCCGAAACCAGGACATGACTAAGAGCTCTGCAGCAATTATAGGCCCATTTCTCTACTAACTTTGGACATTAAAATGTATGCAAAAATATTGGCGAACAGATAGAGCCCTCTTCTTCCAACTTTGATTCACCTGGATCAAGTTGGGTTCATACCTGACTGCCAAGCACTTGATAACACCCATTAATCTATCAATTTGATTCACACCACACATTGGCCCTCATTCCGAGTTGTTCGCTCGCTAGCTGCTTTTAGCAGCAGTGCAAACGCTAAGCCACCGCCCTCTGGGAGTGTATCTTAGCTTAGCAGAAGTGTGACCGAAAGGTTAGCAGAACAGTGCTGACATTTTTTCAAGCAGTTTCAGAGTAGCTGCAGACCTACTCCTTCCTTGCGATCACTTCAGTCTGTTTAGTTCCTGTTTTGACGTCACATACACGCCCTGCGTTCGGCCAGCCACTCCCCCGTTTCCCCTGGCACGCCTGCGTTTTAATCTGACACACCTGCATTTTTTAGCACACTCCTGGAAAACGGTCAGTTACCTCCCAGAAATGCCCCATTCATGTCAATCCCTCACCAATCAGCAGTGCGACAGAAAAGCGTTGCTCGGCCTTGTGTAAAACTGCATAGTTTTGTGTGAAAGTACGTCGCGTGTGCGCACTGCGGCCCATACACATGCGCAGAAATGCTGATTTTTAGCCTGATCGCTGCGCTGCGAACAACGGCAGCTAGCGATCAACTCGGAATGACCCCCATAGTCAATTATGGTTTTTGGATTGAATGCTGAGAAAGCAATTGACCGTATAGCCTAGCCATTTATGTTTCAGATTTTAGGGTCAATGGGCTTTGGTGCCAGGTTTTATAATAGTGTTGTATCTCTACAACGATCCCAAATCATCTGTGTTGGCCAACAAAATTGCTTCTCCTCCCTTGACCATTTCCAATGGCACTCGACAGAGATGCCCCCTATCCCCTCTAATCCTGGTACTGGTAATGGAGCCACCTGCAGTGCAGTTCCGGGCCAACCCTGACATTAATGGAACACAAGTGGTAGATAGAGAACACAAAATAGCATATATGCTGATGATGAACTGCTGACTATGGGGGTTACAGTAACCCCATCTGCGGCACTGGTGCGCACATGCAGGTACCGTCCTGTGCATGCACTAGCAGCCAATGCGATGTGATTGCATTGGCTGTGAACACCTCTGCCTGACTGACAGGCAGAGGCATTTGCAGGGCGGGTGGGAGGTGGCGGAGCGTTGCATCGTAGCCACTGGGCAGGCCATTTAGCATGCTGGGAGGCCTTGCCCTGCGATGGACAAACCCCAGCATGTGATAGAAAGGATTGCAGATCTGATAAAAGCAGAATCTGCGATCCTTACTGAATAACCCCCTACTGTATATCTAATCCAGCTCATTCTCTACCCAATTTATTTAAAGAGATTGAGGAATATGACAGCCTCCCTGGCTAGAACATCACTGCACAGAAAACAAGTCTTGACTTCTGTATTTCTGGAGAACCCAAAAATACGCTGGAGCACAGTTATACCTTTCAATGGAATCGTCAGATTAAATGCTTGGTAGTCAATCTCACTAAGAATTACCACCAACTATTTCAGGCTAATCAAGCTATTGGCACAAATCAAAAAAGATGCTGAAAACTGGAGTTGCTGTTACATTTCCTGGATTGGATGGATCACAGCCAGTAAGATGAATTTATTGTCATGGCTACTATACTTATTTCAAACCTTACTGATAAGAGTACTCCCATATGTCTATAAGTATTTGAAACACATCAGTTCACAATTTATATAGTCGAAAAATGCCCTAGGGTGAGATTTGAAATCTTGCAGAGACCCACAATTTTATTATTTAGTGCCCAGACATGCTTAGAACGTATTATGGTGCCAATCGATATGGGTGACAATTTAGACAGAAACGCTAAAATTGTATTTGATTTCCTTGCTGCTGTGGTTCTCCCGACTGATCTTTCCTAAATCATCTTTACACCATCCAGTTATATCACACATCATAGATATATGACATTTCACTAGTTGTCATTCAAATATTGCTCGGCGTCTGAGCCCAATAATCCTCTTTTTTGACAACCCTGACTTAAACCAGGTTGTAGTCTGGCTACCTTTATACACTGGCGGACTGGAGAAATAAGGCTATTGAACAATAATCCTCGAGATCTGATATTCCCCACTTTAATAGTTAAACAAAACAATTTTAGCACTCCACAAAAAAAGTCCAATACTAACAAATCCAACATTTCCACTCGCAGATAAAGTTACAGATATCTGATTAATAGCTTGATCACCTCTATTCGGTCCTTAAGGGCCCCATACACTACAACAATATGTCTGAGGCTGAAGTCGGAATGCAATTTCCCTTGAACTCCTCCGGGACCTTCCCGGGAGTGATTCCATATGATTTGGTAGTTTTGTGCTATTATTGCATAAGATATATTTCATGCAATTGATGAAGCCGCTATAAATTGCATGTGATATATCGTATGGCATACAACTGTACCATAAGATATATCTGATGGGCTGAATTAGAGGGCTAGGGGAACTTGGAGTGTCCTGAGAATGCAAGTCAAACTTCCCTGTGATATATAGCACATGCACAAAAAACACACTTTTTCCATCCAATTCCGATATATCATTAGTGCAGCACCAACGACCTAGGGACTCTGATCCGATGCTCACGGGGCCGTGCATCAGATCGGATTGGATGTAAAACACATATAATTTGACACTTTTCATAAGATATATCGACCCGAAAGGTCTAAATCCCATGAAATCGTGCAAAATCGTTGTAGTATATGGGGCCCTTAAGTTTTATAGAACACGGGTACTAAGGGACTTGTCTCCACCCTGTATGCAGAACTCATGCAACCCTGTACTGAAGCAAGAGATACGCACAAGATTGATTGGGAGGCCAATTTTGGGGGAGAATCTAGATAATGAGGACTGGGAAGATACAGTATATCTGCTAATGTTGTGTCTAGTTCTATTTGTGTATACATAAAAGAAAATGTCTATTCATTTTTTTTACAGATGGTATTATGTTCCCTCAAGGTTAAGTAAAATGCACCCAAAAATCTCAAATTCGTGCCGGACATTGGAACTTTTCTGCGTATATGGGACCTTATTCAGCTTCAGTTGCAGTTTTGCATTTTTAGCAAAACTGCAGCTGGCTGCGATCACATGCTAGGGGCCGTCCAGCATAGGGTAAGGCCACCCAGCATGTAAATACCCTGTAGCAATCAGGGTCGGTGCAAGATCTCTCTGCAGCCAAGGCAAAGTTTCAGCCTAGCACCCCCTAACCAGCGAACACCAGCACCACCACCTCTCGGAGGCGAGATGCAGGTTGCCACAGGGTGGGCTGGATGAATTGCATCATTATACATATATAGAGAAAAGGAACAACACTCAAGGACATTTAAAGTGAAAAAGAATATTGTAAACAGTCACAAAATTACCCAGCAACGCTGCTGGGTGCAGACATGTAGTCAGGTGTTGTTTACTGCTGGAGAGCTGGGATCCAGGGGCCTGAAAGAGGTGCTATGAGGCGCGGCCATGGGGATGCCCCTCAGGAGACATAGTTACATCTGCCTCCTATGTGCCTTCACATGGCGTGATGTTACACGTGTCACTGCTGAGACACTGTGTTGTACAGACAAATAGTGGTGGCTGCACCTGATTAGACCCCCAGCAAAAGCCAACGCAGTGTCAAAAGGAGGTGGCCGCATACACATGAATCCTTCAGTTTTTTGCTAGATTAATTCAGCGGTACCCTCCAGGGACTGGCGCCCCTAGGCAGCCGCTTAAAGCTGCCTAATGGTAGAGCCGTCCCTGGTAGCGATGTGTCACATCACTGATTTGTTGAAGTCCCCTGTCTGCGCAGCCAGGCTGCAAAGGCAGGCGCAGGGAAGCCATTTTTCGGGTTGCAGCGGCCACGTGACCTCACACTGAACCCGCCCCCATTTCCGACAACAAGCCAGCCCAACACCGAGTCAACACCCCTGCAATGTCGCGTTGCCATCCCGCACCACCCCGCGAACGCCTCTGCGTGCTAATCAGTCAGAGGCATTAGCATAGTGAGATGCGACCGCATCTCCCCGGCCCGCGCACGCACAGCGTGGGTCTCACGTGTGTGCACTACGGCGAGATACCGGATATATATGATTGCAGCAGCATCTGCTGTTGAATAGGGTCCATGGTGGAGCTACACAAAATTTGTTCCCTTTTGGAACGAGATTAGAGCTCTTGCTAGCTGGATTATAGGCTTGTCTATACCATTTATCCCTAAATATTTTCTTTTGCCATTCTGTGTCCTGGACACCACTCGTCATTAACATAAATTCTTTTGGCATATGGTCCTAGCTGCCACATGTCAAATAGCAGCAGCTTAAAAGCCTGAGGCTCCGACTGTGGGAGAGATCATACCTAAAAGTGTCATATATATACCATAGATTATATGACTAGCATTCTGTGGAACTATTCCAAAAGCTAAACCAAAACATGGGATCCATGGACCTCTCATTTTCACACACCCTCAGCATTTATTTGATATATGTAATTAATTTCTGCCCAGATATGCTGAGACCCTCTAGAAGTCAAGAAGATACCCAGAAACAGGGCCGTCTTAACAGCAGTGTAGGCCCCTGGGCACAGCAATGCACTGGGCCCCCCTACCCATCCTCCAGCGGTAGGTGTGGGGGGCGCTATCAGCGGCACCTTTGATGTATAATGGGCGGTAGGGGGTGTTCTATCTTCTGCTCAGCATGTAGGACCTGGAGCAGTAGTTTCTGCTAATTACTCCTTTACTGCACAAATGGGGCTGAACTGTAGAAGGGGGCATTGGGCTGAATGAAGGGGCCCTGGTATACGGCTTCCAGGGTGGTAAGGGGTGTTTAATACGTAGGGAAGGGGTTCCTGAAATTAGATTTCTTAGCTTTGAATGGGATCAAAAAAACTAGAGAGTCCCACCTTTCAGGAGGTACTGGGGACACCTTTCAGGAGGTATTGGGACACCTTTTGGAGGTACTGGGGACACCTTTCAGGTGGTACTGGGGACTTGGGGATCAGAGCTCAGGAGCCAGAGCAATTCACCAATGCAAATATAAAACTGCATCCCAGGCGTTTGGAGCTGGAGCAGGGACTGGCTGCTTGAAGGCTGATATCCCTGGTTCTGGGCATAGTAGAGACAAGCTGCCAATGTCCGCCAAAAGGAGACAGTCCCAGCTTTTGGTGTATACCCTCAGAGAAATTCTAAGCCAGACAGAACCCGAGATATCTGTCTGGGAAGAGCAATTAACAGGCTTGGATGGGGACCACGGCTTTCAAGTCAGATATCTCCAGTTCCCCTGGGCCGATTTTCAAAAATCTGGTACCCCTGGAAAGAGGGGACCCTCAGCTCTCAGCCTAGGGCCCTTATACTCCTGGGGCCCTTGGGCAAGAGCCCATTGAGCCCATATGAAAAGACGGCCCTGCCCAGAAATGTCCATCTGAGCCACCCCCCTCCACTCCTTTTTCTCTTTTCCTGTTCCTTCTCCTTTGTGGGTTGCCTCCCCACACCTTCTACTTACCTCTCCTTATTTTCTCTTCATATTCTCCTATCTAAAATCAAATTGGATAAGGCTGTCAAGTGGTGTACAGCACACATGATTCAGACAGACTTTCTTGATTTTTCCCCATTTTGTATGATTTATGTCTATTATTGTTGTACTATATATTATGGACCTCTATGCTGGGCCAGATTAACAATGGGGCGGATGGAGCTGCAGCTCCTGGCCTCCAAATAAAAATAGGCCCATCATCAGCATGTTGATAACAAATTGTCTAGTTCATCTCAGAGTCAGCCATAAATCATAAGTATTGACAGTGTATTTTCTCACAAAGTTATGCAATTTATATGTATTCGGTGAGAGAGATCTAATAGTGTAGACCAGTGGTTCCCAAACTTTTTTGACTCACAGCGGCCTAGAGTATCAGAATTTTTTTCACGGCACCCCTAGGCCAAGTCTCTTATTGAGAAATTTACAGAGAAATATCAAATTAAGTAAATTGTGTTTGTGTCATCCTTAGGTTCAATTGTGTGGTGAGGGACAAGATTTGTTTCTACAGTATTTGTCCACATGTTTTATGATTGGCAGCCACCAGCACCAATTCTGCCTATTACACTGACCGTAAATAATTTGAATTGGTTCTGGACCACCAATCCAAGGCACCCCTGCAAGTGCCCGAAGGCACCGTAGGGTGCCTAGGTACACAGTTTAAGAACCATTGGTGTAGGGGGTGCATATGCCCACATGATACAGGTCACACTCACAATGCACTAGTAACAGCTCCTCCCCTTCTCAGTATAGGCCTTTGAACATTTTCAGCTCCAGGCCCATGTGACCCTTAATCCGTCCCTGCCTCTATGCAAATTGTGTGTTCTCTCTCACCCTTTGAATAAAATTTTGTTAAAAAAAAAGTATTACTGACTATACTATGAAACATATGGTTAATTATTAATTCCGAATCTTATTACGGAGCAATTATTATTATTATTATTATTATTATTATTATTATTATTATTATTATTATTATTATTAATAATAATAATAATAATAATAATAATAATAATTAATAATAATAATACAAATAATTTAAGGGGCATAGATATTAATTTACAATAATTAAGGGGAAATATTATTATTATTATTATTATTACTGATAATGGGGACACATATCATTTTACCATTAAGGGGCGCAGTATTATTTTATCATTATAAAAGGTGCACAGATGTTAATGTTTAATTAGAAAATGCCGGGGTTCATAGTACTTTTATTTAATTATAGAGGCATACATGTTTTGCCTTGGTACCCAAAACCAGAATACCAGGAAAAGGCAAGTATCCCTTTAAACTAGGCATCCAGTGGCAAACGTAGGATTTCTAGAGGGGGATTTCCAAATGCAATCCACAATCTCCCACTCTGCGGCATTTGGAGTACAATATTAATATTTAACACTATAGATGGTCTATAGTATATCAAACATATTTAATAACTATAAATAAGTGGTCAGGAAAAGGTTAAACATACTAATAAATAAATAAATACACAAACATAATAGAACCAGTACTGCACTTTCTAAGCACACATTCTTCCACCTCATGGTAAGGCTCCTGTCTCTTCTTCCTGGTAGCTACTCTCTGTTCCAGTCCACTGATTGAGAACCATACACACAGCAAACTGGGCATGTGCAGCAGCTTTACTCTGTCCCTTAAACTGCATGATGTGGCTGCAGCTCTAGTAATCATATTATATACCACTGCTATTGTCATAATTTGAGCCACTTGCCAAGAGGAGGGGGTTTTTGGGCAACCAGAACCCTCCCTGCAATTGCCTATGGCATTCCTGAGAGCAGTGTTACCGAGAGAGGGGGGGAGAGGGTACAAATTACCCAGGCCCAGGTCGGATGGAGGGGCCCAGTGAGGGTCCAGTAGGGCTCAGGCCCCCTACCCCTGACCTGGCAGTAGCAGCTGTAGCTCTTCTCCTCAGCCTAACCCACTCTGCTGTGTACTGGGCTGCAGTGTGGTCATGGAGGTGCTTAAAATACAATTTTTTTCAATATTTTTTTTCTAAGGGTACATGACCGCACCTCCTGTGATTAGGCCACGCCCCTTGAAAAGTACCTGGGCCCAGCTCGGCTCTCAATTGCCCTGCTGAGAGTGTAGGGTCCACTCTAGATGTCATGTGCTGCTGTAGTATGGCCTGTTCAGAGAGGGGAGGGACTTATTTTTTATTTTTGTGAGGATGACAGGAAGATCTCTATGACGTCAGCTATCTCACATTTCAAACCCACCTTTTTTTTCTGCATTTTCTTTAGCTTGTTAAACTGAGGTTTGTGTAACCACAGGTTCATGTATCCGTACTTATTGAATGGCAATTTGTGGTGGGTAGTGTTTGATAAATCTGTAGATCTTAAAATCACTTAAAATCATTTAAAAAACAGAGCTGTGCGGCGGGCACTTTTCGTGTTTTGGTTTTGGATCTGAATTCCCACTCGTGTTTTGGATCTGGATTGGTTTTGTGAAAACAGTGTCAAGAAGGTGACTAAAAATTAGAGAGGATCGTGCAATCAGGAATGACACACAGGCTTTCACCTCCACTCTTATATTGGTGTGGAACAGAAAGGACTTCAATCAAGCAAATATTTAATTATTACCACATTGCCGGACAAACTGAAAAACTAGGGGCCAAAGCCTCCAAAATTGTACCCCCTTCTCCATTTTCAGGGATAAAGATAATCTCTGATTTAATGCTGGGATGCAAATAAATTGGTGTATACCACAGGATCAAGAATGATTATTTTCCCCTCCACAGAGTCTGGAGACTTATTTTGTGAAAATCTCGTGGGTTTCTTTTTTTTTTTTCTTTCTTTTTTTTTTTGCATTTGTATTTACATATTATGTGGCAGATGCCTTATTTTTGTTTTTCACAGCTCCCAGTTACAAGTATGTGAGCATACCTGTGTGTCCCAGTTACACGCATTTGAGCCTGCCTGTGTGTCTTGTTTATTTTATTTATATTTTATATATTTCTAAATAAAGTAGCCCCTTAGAAGTTTTAGCAGCCCCTCCTGAGCCCCCATAGCAGCCCCGGATGGTGCAAGTTGAGTTTGGGTTTGTTTGGTAAAGTACTAAGTACAACTGTGCAGTAATTTTTTTTTGTTATTGAGCCCCTGCCCTAGTGGCGCGAACCACTCTACAGTCCAAACTCATTTCATACTATAAGTAGGACTGTGGGAGGAAGCAATGCTAACCTCCATGCCCACAGCATGCCTCAGCCTGGCAAGCCAGACATCTTCCTGGCTGTAAGCCACCATGACACTCCATACTGGGTCTTATTCAGCAACTGTTTGTGCCTCACAGGAGCTCCTGGCCCATCTAGTGCTGCAGTGCAATGGAAAGCTGATGCAATGCAAGATCACTGAAATTCTGTTCTTCTAACACCACAAGGTCTTGCGATAACCCTACGCAGCCCTTAGGAAAAGAAGATCCCTGTACAACAAATGCGCATCTACTAAATCAATAATCCCAAAATGTGGAACATCAATAATATATCAAAATTAAGTTTGACTAATTGGAGCCATTCATTTGAGTGAGTCCCTAACATGAAATAATTGAGAAGAACCTCTCTCTAATGCTCCATCAGAAAACATCACGTTTACCTCTCCAGCAGTTGCACTGGATTATGATTCAGTCTCTTCTGAGTCACACTGACTTTGGCCACAAATGTGGTCTCTCCCCCCTTTATTTAAAAACACTTTGGCAATTTCCATTTCCACCTTTGAGGCTAGTTTTCACAAATCAGGGTCTGCTACACGACTGTGGCTGAAATGATCGGTTTGTTTAGGCCCCCACCAAAAAAGAAGCAATTAATCTCTCCTTGCACAAACTGGCTCTACAGTGACAAGATGTCGTCTCCATCCTCAGATTCCCCTCCCCCCTTCAGTGTTTACATCCTCATCCGCACAGAGAAATAATATTTAAACAAACAAACCACATAATTTAGTTATCAGTGGACTACTTACGGTATTACCCAAAGTTATTGAAATTGACAATGACTTACGATGAATGCACTACATGTGACGTATAAGGGAGGCTGATCCTAGGTGGTTAACATCCTTACCCCTACTTATTATGGATTGACAAAGGCAACAGATGGCTTGACACCTGTTGTACAGATTTGTGGAGAAATACTTCCACACCGAAGAGGTGGCTTTTTGGTATTTTGCCCAGGCATGGCAATGGGCTTTTTCATCCCATGGCCAACAACTGTCTCCACTGGTGCCTTATTCAAACAAACCACATCACCATCAGAATCCTCATCGTCAACTTCCTACGCAGTGCCAGCTACACCCATATCCTCCTCATCCTGGTGTACTTCTACAGTGACATCCTCAATTTCAATATCAGCAACTGGAGTGGCGATGCTCCTCCCAGCACTTGCAGGGGGCGTGCAAATGGTGGTAGGAGCCACCTTTTCCCATACAGTGTTGTGAAGGTCCAGCCTAGATATCGCAACCGCAGACAGTGTCAGCACCCCTGTATTTTCACAACACCCCTGTAATTTTACATCATACAAGACCGGGCCAGTGTACATAGATTTTCACTGCACCCTAGAATTATTACAGCATACAAGACAGGGCCAGTGTACATTGATTTTCACTGCACCCTAGAATTATTACAGCATACAAGACAGGGCCAGTGTACATTGATTTTCACTGCACCCTAGAATTATTACAGCATGCAATACAGGGCCAGTGTACATTGATTTTCACTGCACCCCTGAATTTTTATAGCATACAGGGCCAGTGTAATATTATTTGAACAGCAACACCCCTATATTTTACAGCATACAGCAGTGTGCTTTTAATGTTTAACAACTGCACCTCTGACTTTTTACAACATACAGGGCCAGAATTATCCCTATATTTTACAGCATACAGAAATATGCTTTTAATTTTTAACAACTGCACCTCTGACTTTTTACAACATACAGAGCCAGCAGCACCCCTATATTTTACAGCATACAGCAGTGTGCTTTTAATGTTTACCAACTGTACCTCTGACTTTTTACTACAGGGCCAGCAGCACCCCTATATTTTACAGCATACAGCAGTGTGCTTTTAATGTTTAACAACTGCACCTCTGACTTTTTACAACATACGGGGCCAGCAGCACCCCTATATTTTGCAGCATACAGCAGTGTGCTTTTAATGTTTAACAACTGCACCTCTGACTTTTTACAACATACAGGGCAAGCAGCACTCCTATATTTTACAGCATACAGGAGGACAGTGCCCCTGCACCCGGTATACAGTGACAGCCAGGACAGCAACACCCATGTACAGCTGTAGCACATGAAACACCAGTGACAGCCAGGACAGCTCCCCTAACACAGCACTGGTACACCACAGTGACTGCAGCACACCTTTACAGAGCACACTTGGAGAGTGAGGGAGACAGGTCTGTCTCCCTCACTCTCCAAGTCTGGAGAGAAAATGGTGGCGACATGCAGCTGTTTATATGGGATCCAAAACCCGCGAGAATCCGACAGCGGGATGATGACGTTTTGCCTCGTTCTGACTTCGACAGGCGGGAAGTCCCGAGCCGGATCCAGGCTCGGGACGTGATGTTCGGGGGGGTTCGGTTCCCAAGAAACCGAACCCACTCATCTCTAATAAAAAGGCAGCAATTAACCCAAGAGCCATCATTAATCTTTAAGCATGTAATGGATATCCTATTTTGCTGCCATTTTCCATAACTTTTTGT
Organism: Pseudophryne corroboree; assembly: GCF_028390025.1. Taxonomy (NCBI): domain Eukaryota; kingdom Metazoa; phylum Chordata; class Amphibia; order Anura; family Myobatrachidae; genus Pseudophryne; species Pseudophryne corroboree. The sequence goes on along the minus strand of NC_086444.1, from coordinate 977,740,810 downwards.
GCAAGTATAACAGGTTATTCTCCTCATCCTGTCATACATACTGGCGTTGTCTCTTAAGAATTTGCTGGTGTCATCATTTTTGGTGAGAAGGACTCCTCACAATACACACTGGGGCTTACTGTTGCTTTGCAGGTTTTAGGATTAAGAGTTCTGGAAGTTCTACTTTGTTATCTGTTTTCAGCCTAAACCTGTTCTCTTGCTCTGTCTCTCACTAGCATTCATTTCCATGTGAGTATAGGTCTAGCAGCCACATATTCTTATGTGGGGTTCTTACCATTCCATAGTCCTTACAGTGCAGCCATTATTGATTTTAATTATATGAGGTCTACGGGGGTAATTCAGACTGGGATCGCTGAATTACTATGCACAGTGTGCACGCGCGGCAGGTGCATTGCGCATGTACAGCCGCTGCGACCCTGGACGAGGCCAGTAGCTCCCTGCCAGAGCGCAGGTGCTGTGCTGGCAGGGAGCTACTTGTCAGGTACAAAAGCATCGCCGCCGTGCTATGCTTTTTTACCTGTGCGAGGGGTGGGGCCTGACATGCGTGGTGGACTAGCCCTATGCTGGACGTCCCCCCGCATGTCAGGGTAACTGATCGTAGATGTGCTAAATTTATCACATCTACAATCAACTCTGAATTAGCCCCTATGTTCATTATTATTCTTATTACAATATTAAAAAAATACTACTCTTCATCCTGCAACTGTATTTTGTTCTGAAGTGTAATCTGCAGCTCTTTGGTGTTCTGAAGGTGTTCTGAGCCCTGCTCCATTGTCAGCCTATAGTATTACAGGCTTACACTGGAATTAAAATGATGACCCAATGTATTCTCTGAGTTTCTATCGTCTCACTTGTGTGCTTCATTAAACGCTTTTGTGCATCTTGAGTGTGTCCCAGGTTTATGTCACCCAGCATTAAACTAAAAGTATTTTTGCTAAACGATTAATAAAAGTTGACCAAGTATGATGACTCAGTGTGTCCCAAAGAGAAAGTACTTTCTGCAACAATAGGGATTCTAACTGATTTTAAATAAAATGATTACAACCCTACGCAATCATAAATGATTGTGTACTGACAGGATCGGATTTCCACTGCTCACTAGGTTTTTCTTACTACTAAGTGTAAATCTGCCTAGTCTACTGAGGGCAGCCCTGGTCCAGGTGCCCTTTACTCAGTGCCGTAACTAGGCATTTTAGCGCTGTGTGCAAGAAACGACAGTGGCGCCCCCACCCCATGTAAGACAGGGGCAGTGCGCGTCGCAGGCGCGCGAAAAAATGTATAGGGGCGTGGCTTCACGGGGAAGGGGCGTGGCCACAAAATAATAGCAATTCATACTACGGTGCACAGTAGTCTACATTATTCAAATTACGCTGCACAGTAGCGCCACTACACCAGGTAGAGCCCCTTTTATACATTACAGCAGACAGCGACCCCCTTTTTACACATTACAGCAGACAGTCCCCCTTTTTACACATTGCGGCAGCCAGTCCCCCTTTTTACACATTGCGGCAGCCAGTCCCCCTTTTTACACATTGCGGCAGCCAGGCCCCCTTTTTACACATTGCGGCAGCCAGTCCCCCTTTTTACACATTGCGGCAGCCAGGCCCCCTCTTTACACATTGCGGCAGCCAGGCCCCCTATTTACACATTGCGGCAGCCAGTCCCCCTTTCTACAGCCAGTCCCCCTTTTTACACATTGCGGCAGCCATCCCCCTTTTTACACATTGCGGCAGACGGTGACCCCCTGAGAGAGAGAGAGAGAGAGAGAGAGAGAGAAAGAGAAAGAGAGATATACTTACCATCTCCCTGCTGGCAGTCAGGCTCCTCGTGCAGCTCCCTCGGTGCAGGCAGTGAGGAGAGAAGGAGGAGGAGGGAGGGGGAGCAGGGAGCCGCAGCAGCGCTATTTGGTAGTAAGTGCCGCTGCAGCATCCCCCTCTCCTTCTGTATTGGCTGCCTGGCGCTGCTGTGGATGCTGGGATGGAGGAACCGCATCCCAGCATCCACAGCAGCGCCGGGCAGCCAATACAGAAGGAGAGGGGGATGCTGCAGCGGCGCTTACTACCAATGACATAGCGCTGCTGCGGCTCCCTGCTCCCCCTCCCTCCTCCTCCTTCTCCGCTGCCCGGCGCTGGTCCTCTTCTCCCTCCACAGCGCGGCGCACGGCGCACACAGCAGAGGCGGCATGTAATGAGTCAATTTGACTCATTACATGCCGCTGGCCGTGCGCCCTCAGGGCAACTGCGCTGTGTGCCAAGCCCACTTGGCACACACGTAGTTACGGCCCTGCCTTTACTATGCATGAAGGCACCTCTGGAGATGGGTCTACTTTAGTTTTAGTGTATCTGTATGGGCGCCCACACAGGTGACAGTCTCCTTGTTACTCAGTTGGTATTATTGAACTCATTGTACATAATTTACCTTAGAAATGAACAGTCTCATATTGGCTGAATGTTTCCCAGAGAGGAGGCTTCCCTCTTAATCCAGAATCAGGGTACGTGTCTCACAGAAGTGTTGGCCTTCTTCTAGAACAGGGGTCAGGGAACTTTTTTACCTTTTACCCCAAAATATATTTAGATATGCTGATGTTACCCCCTTGATTTGAAAGGAAGGAAATCATATATTATTGTGCATATATACTGGTTATCACTGTTTATATGGCATTTCTGAGATAGATAGATTGTGTGTGTGTGTGTGTGTGTGTGTGTGTGTGTGTGTGTGTGTGTGTGTGTGTGTGTGTGTGTGTGTGTGTGTGTGTGTGTATAGTATATATTAATTATTATTATTATTTTTTTTTTTTTTCTGCCAATTATTTTTTGGCAATGAATGGGTTAATTAACACTTTCTCCCCAAAACACCAGAATGAATGTAAGAAAGATGGAAGAGGGGAGAAGGGGGGAAAAGACGACTTTTAGGAGACAGATGGTCACATTCTCACCTCAGTAATGTTAGTGGGAATTTCCCACTCTTTTATATGGGCCACTGTCTGATCCTGCAGAACTCTGTTAGCGGTCAGCCACAGAACACTTCAAGTTCTGTGTGTGGGTTGGTGGGCTGTGGACGGGTGGACAGGACAGCGCAGGGCGGGCGGGAGGGAGCGCAGTGTGACGTCAACACGTCATACCGTGGCCAGGAACACAGCACAGGGCGGCCAGGAGCACAGGGCGGGCAGGAGGGAGCGCGGTGTGATGTCAGCATGTCACATCGCGAGCCGGCCGGTGCTGGACGCGGCAGTGTCTCGTCACTGCGACCGTCCATTACCCCCAAGAATTTCATTACCCATTTGGAGTAATTTACCCCTGTTCCCTGACCACTGTTCTAGAACGTTCCACACTGCTAAGATAAGAGCCTGTCCAACTCTTTTAACCAAGGGCGTAGCCAGAACTTTGTGGGCCCCATAGCAACATTTTGAAGGGGCCCCAATCCCAATGCTTCTAGAGAGACACTTCTCTGCAGCAATTGTTAATTTTATGCCACATAATAGTGCTCTATTTCATTTTCTGAACCGTAGTAGTGCCTTATTTAATGTTATGCCCTACAGTAGTGCCCTAGTTTCTTTTATGGATCGCAGTAGTGCTTAAGTTCACCGTATGCCACATTTCAGAGCTGCCAGTACACATTATGCCACATAGTAACCCCAATTCACATTATGATATAAAGTGCTCCCCGTTCATATTGTGCCTCATTACAGTGCCCCGGTTCATATTATATAACGTTAAAATGCCCTCCAGTTCATTTTATACCACAATACAATAAGCAGGTCCAGGGGCATACTTACTGTAGATATATTGCAGGCCCCAAGGAAAAAGTTTGAAAGGACCCCTACGTACCACCTAATGGCGAAAAATGTGTATAACACATGTAACTTTAACAGGGTAGGTGGGCCCCTCTCAGCTCTGGGCCCCATAGCAGTTGCACTGCCTGCACCTATGGTACCTACGCCCTTGCCTTTAACAACGTTCATTTAGATTTAAGTTTGAACACACCCCACCCAAATCTAACTCTCTCTGCACTCTGTTATATATGCCCCACGTGCAGTGCAGCATGGTTTTGCCCTATTGCTAACTTTTTTGGTTTGCTAACAAACCTGAATAAGGCCCTATGTACTAAGCCTTGGAGAGAGATAAAGTAGATGTAGAGTAGATAAACTACCAACCAACCAGATCCTAACTGTCATTTTTCAAATGCAGCCTGTACCATGGCAGTTAAAATCTGGTTGGCTAGTACTTTATCTATGTCCACTTTATCTCTTTCCAAGGCTTATTACATAGACCCCTTTATCTCTCTCCAAGCTTTGATAAATATTCCCTAAACATGGTAACATGGTAACAATAATAACAGCTGAACTGGTCCAACAGTTCATCTGAGATGGCATTATATTAAATCTTTACAAAAAAAGGCCACTGAACAGAAGCGTTTTAAGAGAGGAGAGGTCACGCATGTGCAGGTCTCTGGAACATGGCATCTGCGCCTTATTCACAGGGACATCTCCAGTACGCATGTGCAAATCACCCAGAAATAGTCACGGCAGCCATATTGCAAGTGATTTGTGTCTGCAGTGAATCACCACCGCGGGACTCCATAGGGGTAAGTATAATATATTGGTGCATGGTGCAGGGGCCCCTGTGCACTGCACACCTTGCACCTAATTTATGTCCCTAAATAACAAAACAAAAAAAAGGAATTGAATAACTACCGGTAAATCCTTTTCTCGCAGTCCGTAGTGGATACTGGGGTAACTTTAGTACCATGCGGTATAGATCGAATCCATTGGAGCCTGGCACTTTAAGAAATCAATAGTGTATGCTGGCTCCTCCCCTCTATGCCCCTCCTGCAGACTCAGTCTAGGAAAACTGTTCCCGAGGAGACGGACATACCACGAGAGAATGAATAACATTAAAGAGATGAGTTAACGAACCAACACACAACAGTAAAGGGATAGCAATGCACCCCCAAACAGAGGAGAGCAACGCTAACCATACAAGTATAACAAGGTTAACCAAAAATGGAACTGGGACCACAACAGCAGACCCAACCAAGAAAACGAAGCACTGAGGAGGGTGCCCAGTATCCACTATGGACTACGAGAAAAGGAATTACCGGCAGGTATTAAATTCCTATTTTCTTTAACGTCCTAGTGGATACTGGGGTGACTTTAGTACCATGGGGAAGTACCAAAGCTCCCAGAATGGGTGGGAGAGTGCTGAGACCCCTGCAAAACTGCCTGACCAAACTCAAGTTGTCGAACCTATAGAACTTAACAAACGTGTTCGAACCAGACCAAGTAGCTGCACGGCACAACTGTAAGGCCGAGACACCCCAGGCAGCTGCCCAGTAAGAACCCACTGACCTTGTGGAGTGGGCCTGGACAGAACTCCAGAATAGGCCTGTTGGATAGTCAATCTGAGCGAACGAGCAGTGGATTACTTAGAAGCAGGACATCCAATTTTGGTAGCATCATAAAGGACAAACAGAGAGTCAGACTTCCTGTGATGAGCTGTCCTTTTGACATAAATCCTCAGAGCCCTCATCACATCCAAGGACTTTGGAGCAACTGACGGTTCCGACAGTACCGGAACCACTATCGGTTGATTAATGTGAAAGGTCAAAACCACCGTCGGCAAAAACTGCGGGTGAGTCCAGAGCTCCACCCTATCCTCATGAAATATCAAATACGGGCTCTTACAAGATAAGGCCCCTAATTCTGACACACATCTAGCAAAGGCTAGAGCCAGCAGCAAGACAGTCTTCCAGGTAAGATATTTCAAGTCCACCTTGTGTAAAGGTTCAAACCAGTCTGACTGGAGAAAAGTCCACACCACAGAGAGATCCCACTTAGCCGTGGGAGGTACAAGGGGCGGTTAACTGCAAAGAACACCCTTCAGGAAAGTCTGTACTTCCGGTAGAACTGCCAGTTGTCTCTGGAAGAAGATGGAGAGAGACGAAATCTGAACCTTGATAGGGCCTAACCGTAGGCCCATATTCACGCCTGCTTGCAGGAAGAGCAGAAACCGGCCAAGTTGAAACTCCACAGGAGGATATTTTCTACCCTCACACCATCCAGATGCGGTGGTAATGTTTTGACATAACCACCTTACATGCCTGGACCGTAGTGGAAATAACCTTAGATGGGAGACCTTTTCTGGCTAGAATCTCCCTCTCAACTTCCAAGCCGTCAAACGTAGTCACAGTAAATCTGGATAGATGAACGGACCTTGTTGCAGAATGTCCTTGCGAAGCGGCAGAGGCCAGTGTCCTTCAGAGACAGGGTCAGGAGGTCTGCATACCAGGCCGTCGAGGCCAATCTGGGGCAATTAGAATTGCCTTAACTCTTTTTCCTTTTTGAGTCTTTGTAGAACTCTTGGAATGAGAGGGATTGGAGGAAACAGGTATACGAATTGGTCAGACCACGGCGCCATCAGAGCGTCCACTGCTGCATCCTGCGGAACTCTCATCCTAAAAGAGTAATGGTGAAGCCTCTTGTTGAGATGAGAAGCCATGAGGTCTATCTGCGGACAGCCCCACCGGTGAGCCAGTTGTTGAAACACCTGAGGGTGAAAGCCCCATTTCCCCGGATGGAGGTCGTGCCTGCCGAGAAAGTCCTTTTCTCAGTTGTCCAATCCTGGAATAAATATGGCAGAGATGGCTCTTGCGTTGGCCTCAGCCCAGAGGAGAATTTGCGACACTTCTCGCATGGCATCCCTGCTTTTTGTTCCTCCATGTCGGATTATATACACCACTGCTGTGGCGTTGTCCGACTGCACCTGGATGGCTTGATCTCGATAGAAGGCTTGCAGAAGAGCATTGTAAATCACCCTGAGTTCCAGAAAATTTATCGGGAGTGCAGATTCCTGCCTCGACCATTTCCCCTAGATCTGAGCCCCCTAGGTCACAGCCCCCCAACCTCGGAGGCTGGCATCCGTTGTCAGTAGAACCCAAGATTGGGTAGCAAAACTCCGACCCTCCACAAAGTGAGAGACTTGTAGCCACCATAACAGGGAGATCCATGCTTTTGGCGACAGAGTAATCCTCTGATGCATGTTGAGGTAAGGCCGCGATCACTTGTCCAGCAGATCCAGTTGGAATGGACGTGCATGGAATCTGCCGTACTGGATTGCCTCGTAGGAGGCTATCATCTTGCCCAGTAGATGGATGCAGAGATAAATTGAGACCCTGCAGGGTCTGAGTACGGATCAGACCATGGCCTGGATAGTCAGGGCCTTGTCCAGTGGAAGGAAAACCTACTGAGACACCGTATCCAGTATCAGTCCCAGGAACTTAATTCTCTGAGATGGTTCCATGTGCAATTTCTGCAAAATTCAGGATCCACCCATGTTCTGTAAGAAGGCGCATAGCCAAGTCGATGCTGTGTAACAGACGCTCCCTGGACACCGCCTTTATCAGGAGATCGTCCAAGTATGGGACTATGTTGACTCCCATCCTGCGTAGTTGCAGCATCATCTCTGCCATGACCTTCGTGAACACCCTTGGAGCTGTTGAGAGCCCAAAGGGCAAGGCCTGGAACTGAAGATGGTAGTCCATTATGGCAAACCGGAGGTAAGCCTGATGAGGAGGCCATATCGGGATATGTAGGTAGGCGTCCCTGATATCCAGAGACATCAGGAATTCATCGTCCTCCAGACTGGAGATCACCGCTCTCAGGGACTCCCTCTTGAACTTGAACTCACGTAGATACGGGTTCAGAGATTTTAGGTTCAGGATGAGCCGCACCGTACCTTCCGGTTTCGGTACAACAAACAGTCTGGAGTGAAAATCCCTGCTATGCAGCGGAGGATGCACTGGGACCACAACCCCCGTTTGTACCAGTTTTTGAATGGCGACCTGCTGGTAAGCTTGACTTGACGAAACTGTTATGAGGTGGTGCCTGAAATTCTAATCAGTAATGCCGGGATATGAGGTCCCTCACCCAAGGATCCTGACAGGACTGTGCCCACATGTGGGCGAAGTGATAAAGGCGAGCACCTACCTGAAAGTCGCCTTGCTGCTGCGGCTACCATCATGCCGAGGGCTTAGTGGAGGAGGATCCAGAGGCCTGATCCAGGGATCCAGCAGCCGCTGGTTTACGTTACTTACCGCGATTTCCTCTAGCAACATTTGGGGCACCTCTGGCCCTGCCTCTGAATGTGGCCGCACGAAAGGAATGAAGGCCCAGTGTATGGATGTCTAGAAGGAGGCGAAACGGATGGTAGATATGTAGACTTACCCACTGGTGCCTTGGAGATCCAAGCTGGTTCTGTATAACATTCACAGATTATTAGATTTCGGTGCAGGGTACATTGCATTACTATAAAGCCTTGGAGATCCACCTGTTCAGTTCATCGCCAAACAAGGCCTCCCTGTAAAGGGAAAATTTTCCACCCCTTTTTTTGAGTCGGCATCCGCCGACTATTGTCGCAGCCATAGAGCCCGGCGGGCCGAAACAGCCATAGCCGTAGTACAGCCATTGATGAAACATAGGACCTAATTCAGAACTGATCGCTAGGCTGCGTTTTCATAAAGCCTGCGATCAGGTCTGAACTGCACATGCATATGCACTGCAATGCGCAGGCGCGTCGGTCCGCACAGGGATTGGCGGGCAGCGATGGTATGTGCGGTAAAAGTGATTGCACGGGCGATCGCAAGGTGACTGACAGGAAGAGGCCGTTTTTGGGTGGCAACTAACCATTTTTAAGGAGTGTCCAGAGAAACACAGGAGGGACCAGGCGTTTGGAGGGAGGGATTCTGACGTCAGCTCCGGCCCTGATAATCGCACTGGAAGAGTGTTCAGCATGCAGCCAGGCAGTCAGCAGCAGCTGTAATGGCGTCTTTTAGCGTCTGATCCCACTCTCCGGGATGCCCTGTCCCTTCAATGGCGCGTGAACCCTCATTGATTATACTGGCCAAGAAGTGTGTTTTCTGTGTGTTAAAAGTAGAGATGAGCGGGTTCGGTTCTCCCCCTAACTAAACGTGTTTTACACGGGTCCGAGGCAGGCTCGGTTGTTCCCGCCTGACTCGGAAAACCCGAACGAGGCAAACTGTCATCATCTCGCTGTCGGCTTCTCGCGAGATTCGGATTCCATATAAAGAGCCGCGCGTCGCCGCCATTTTCACTCGTGCATTGTAGAGGGTACAGAGAGGACATGGCTACGTTCTCTCAGTGGCAAATCTCTTTATCAGTGCTCAGTATCAGTGCTTATTGCTGCTCAGTAATACTAGTAGTGTGTCTTTCTTGTGCTGCATCTTGCTGCTGTAGGGTGCTGTGTTAGTAGTGTCCTGTGACTGTGTATCGTTCATCATCATTCCAGTCACAGTGGTATCTGGGGGGTGACAATTCCAGAGTGCTTTTGTGCTGCTCAGTAATACTAGTACAGTGTCTTGTGCTGCATCGTGCTGCTCAGTGTCAGTTCTCTGTAGTATCATCAGTGCTCATTATCATCAGTGCTCATTATCATCAGTGCTCAGTATCATCAGTGCTCAATATCAGTGCTCAGTATCATCAGTGCTCATTATCATCAGTGCTCAGTATCATCAGTGCTCTGTATAATCAGTGCTCGGTATCTATCATCAGTGCTCATTATCATCAGTGCTCATTATCATCAGTGCTCAGTATCATCAGTGCTCAGTGTCTTGTGGTGCTTAGTAATACTACATTACTAATACTAGTACAGTGTCTTGTGCTGCATCTTGCTGCTGTAGGGTGCTATGGTAGTGTCCTGTCACTGTGCATAGGTCATCATCATTCCAGTCACAGTAGTATCTGGTATCTATCTAGTGGTATCTAATTCCATACATTACTGCCGTCTAATTCCAGATATATTACTGGCATATAATTCCACACATTAAAAAATGGAGAACAAAAATTTGGAGGGTAAAATAGAGAAAGATCAAGATCCACTTCCACCTAGTGCTGAAGCTGCTGCCACTAGTCATGGCAGAGACGATGAAATGCCATCAACGTCGTCTGCCAAGTCCAATGTCATAGTAAAATCCAAAAAGCAAAAGTTCAGTAAAATGACCCAAAAATCTAAATTAAAATCATCTGAGGAGAAGCGTAAACTTGCCAATATGCCATTCACGACACGGAGTGGCAAGGAACGGCTAAGGCCCTCTCCTATGTTCCTCATGACTAGTGCTTCAGCTTCACATGATGATGGAAGCACTCATCCTCCCAATAGAAAAATTAAAAGAGTTAAGCTGGCAAAAGCACAGCAAAGAACTGTGCGTTCTTCTATATCACAAATCCCCAAGGAGAGTCCGATTGTGTCGGTTGCGATGCCTGACCTTCCCAACACTGGATGGGAAGAGGTGGCTCCTTCCACCATTTGCACGCCTCCTGCAAGTGCTGGAAGGAGCACCCACAGTCCAGTTCCTGATATTCAAATTGAAGATGTCACTGTTGAAGTACACCAGGATGAGGATATGGGTGTTGCTGGAGCTGAGGAGGAAATTGACGAGGAGGATTCTGATGGTGAGGTGGTTTGTTTAAGTCAGGCACACGGGGAGACATCTGTTGTCCGTGGGATGAATAAGGCCATTGACATGCCTGGTCAAAATAAAATAAAAAACGCCTCTTCGGTGTGGAATTATTTCAACAGAAATGCGGACAACAGATGTCAAGCAGTGTGTTGCCTTTGTCAAGCTGTAATAAGTAGGGGTAAGGACGTTAACCACCTAGGAACATCCTCCCTTATATGTCACCTGGAGCGCATTCATCAGAAGTCATTGACAAGTCCAAAAACTTTGGGTGACAGCAGAAGCAGTCCACTGACAACTAAATCCTTTCTTCCTCTTGTACCCAAGCTCATGCAAACCACACCACCAACTCCCTCAGTGTCAATTTCCTCCTTAGACAGGAACACCAATAGTCCTGCAGGCCATGTCACTGGCAAGTCTGACGAGTCCTCTCCTAATTGGGATTCCTCCGATGGATCTTTGAGTGTAACGCCTACTGCTGCTGGTGCTGCTGTTGTTGCTGCTGGGAGTCGATCGTCATCCCAGAGGGGAAGTCGGAAAACCACTTGTACTACTTCCAGTAACTTTTAAAGTCGTATAATTAAAATGCCTAATGATGTGAAAAATTACAAGACAAACAAATAACAAACAATATAATGAATAAAATTGGATATCAAATTCACTTATGTGTCTCTTTATTAGATTTGTATATTTTGATGTGTGTGCAAAAACTTATGTGGCCAATCACAAATTGTTAATTACTTATTGTTGACCCTTATTAGCTGGAATTCACTCTAAATTGCTAGATATTATGTATCCGAGTTATAGAGGAATATATAGCAATGTTGTATAGCTAGTGTAGGGTTGTATATTCAAACCCTTATTCTATACTCATGGTTGTTCATACACACATAGAGCCAGCAACACTGATTCTGTATATGGTGAAAGTACTATTGGTTCTTAATGGGCCAGTAGCAATTGACACCATTAAATATATCGCCATTCATATGAATAGTGCAGTCTGATTTATATTTGAGGGGCACATGAATTTATGTTGAATCCCCTGAATCAGTGGAATTGCTTATAGTTTATGGTAACACTATAGCAATATCATACAGCCTGTATAGGGGTGAATATTTAAACCCTTATTCTATGCTCACAGCTATTCGTGTATACATGGAGTCAACCCTACTGATTCGGTATACGGTGAATATCTTGGCTCTTCAATTTTAAATGAGCCGGTAGTATCTGACACCATAAGGTGTTAAATGATGTTACACTGATATTTAAAAATCCCTGGAGATTGATTGGGGCACTTCCTGCCGTGATGACTTCAATGTTAATATTCCATTCCCTGACTCATGTACCTTGACCTTATAACTGAGTATTAATATGAGCTAATAGCTCTCAGTTGTCTAAAATACGCTGCAATGCATTAAGTTTTGCATTGTAGTGACAAGGTTCCTGGTCACTGTATTATTTAGTACAGTCAGGGATCGGAAGCTGTGAGAAAACTGATGATTACCGGTGATACTGTATTGCGTGTATCTAAGTACAGTAAACCTAATGATGCCACGCTTATGTCGGACTTGTTGCCAAACTGAATGTCTATTTATACTAAGCAGACATGAACTCTTTACTATGTCTGCTTATTATATTTGCTGTCTTTAGCCGATATTGGAATACTGTAGCGGGCTTAATGTTCTGGTCAATTACCATATATACTTATATTCTTATGTTGATGTTCATCTTCTCTTGTATCTGCTTTCTCTTTAAATTACTCATATCAAATGCCCAGGTTCCGGGGTAGAATTAAAATCAGCCACGAATACTGAATTACTTAAAACACAAGGAATAACAATCACGTGAACAGCCATTGAGGGACAGAGAGCTCCATCAAACATCTCCGAGTGAAGGATCATATGACCACAAAACCACGCCGCTATTGGCTCTTTCAGCTGTTATAGCCTTTCTGAGTAGGGCAATCGGGTTTGCCCTGACGAAGCCTATGTGAAACGTGCACGTGGGCACCTTAGAGCGGCGTTAGCACGCCAGCTCATTCACTATGTGTCAATGTTAATATGGACTATTAGAATGTGTGTGCGACATTTCATGTAATTTAGGATAATAGCAATGTTGAGAGTACTACATGGAACATCATTAAGAGATAATGCTATGAATAGGATAAGGGAACAATAATATATTATATATAGTAATATCCGCTTAATGGTGGGACTCTCTGATCATATGCAGTGAATGGGAGAGCTGCACCTGGGACATACTAATATCAGTACAGCCTGCTGAATCTAATTAGTACACTGTACGGATTTATCCTGATGCCCGCTTGAGATACTGTGTGTATCAAGCAGATAGTGGATAGTTTGTACTTTTTAAATGACTATGACTGCAGACACAATTGTTACAATCCATACGGTGAGATTTCCTGACTGTGTGTAGCAGATGATAGCGCTGCATCTGTGGCATATAAACACAGGCATACCTCACTGAATCGAAACAGCACATTACACAGATTAGCCCTGATACCTGCTTCAGATACCTCATGGAATAAGGGGATACAGTGGATGACTTATACCTACTGAATAGCAATAGCCTGTGATCTCAGCTGCAACTGTTGCAGCTTTTGAAATAAAATAGTTACACTGTGTGAGTCACTAAACTGATCGGCTATACCAAGAGCAGGACGGACTAAGAGTAGGAATGATGCACACATGCTTGGCTGGAAAGGAATAAATGAACTGCAGCCATTACGTTATATGAGACAGGGGCAGAACATTAAGCCCGCTACAGTATTCCAATATCGGCTAAAGACAGCAAATATAATAAGCAGACATAGTAAAGAGTTCATGTCTGCTTAGTATAAATAGACATTCAGTTTGGCAACAAGTCCGACATAAGCGTGGCATCATTAGGTTTACTGTACTTAGATACACGCAATACAGTATCACCGGTAATCATCAGTTGTCTCACAGCTTCCGATCCCTGACTGTACTAAATAATACAGTGACCAGGAACCTTGTCACTACAATGCAAAACTTAATGCATTGCAGCGTATTTTAGACAACTGAGAGCTATTAGCTCATATTAATACTCAGTTATAAGGTCAAGGTACATGAGTCAGGGAATGGAATATTAACATTGAAGTCATCACGGCAGGAAGTGCCCCAATCAATCTCCAGGGATTTTTAAATATCAGTGTAACATCATTTAACACCTTATGGTGTCAGATACTACCGGCTCATTTAAAATTGAAGAGCCAAGATATTCACCGTATACCGAATCAGTAGGGTTGACTCCATGTATACACGAATAGCTGTGAGCATAGAATAAGGGTTTAAATATTCACCCCTATACAGGCTGTATGATATTGCTATGGTGTTACCATAAACTATAAGCAATTCCACTGATTCAGGGGATTCAACATAAATTCATGTGCCCCTCAAATATAAATCAGACTGCACTATTCATATGAATGGCGATATATTTAATGGTGTCAATTGCTACTGGCCCATTAAGAACCAATAGTACTTTCACCATATACAGAATCAGTGTTGCTGGCTCTATGTGTGTATGAACAACCATGAGTATAGAATAAGGGTTTGAATATACAACCCTACACTAGCTATACAACATTGCTATATATTCCTCTATAACTCGGATACATAATATCTAGCAATTTAGAGTGAATTCCAGCTAATAAGGGTCAACAATAAGTAATTAACAATTTGTGATTGGCCACATAAGTTTTTGCACACACATCAAAATATACAAATCTAATAAAGAGACACATAAGTGAATTTGATATCCAATTTTATTCATTATATTGTTTGTTATTTGTTTGTCTTGTAATTTTTCACATCATTAGGCATTTTAATTATACGACATTAAAAGTTATATTTTAATTATATTCACCTCTTTCTTAAAGTGCGCCAACAAAGAGACAATCCTTTCCTTTCCAGTGTTCTTCTTAAACTTTATTGCCTATGGCAGCACCCCCTAGATAACACCACAAATTGATATACAATATATAAATTGGGGATTCATATCATATACTCAACTTATTGTAAATTTGTTATAAGTCTAGTGCAGAGGATCTCCATTCCCCTTTTCCCCTAATCTGCTACTTCCAGTAAGCAATTGACTGTCCAACAGTCCTTTGCGAGGAAGATGAAATATCACAGCAGTCATCCTGTTGCAAAGCGGGTAACTCAGACCTTGACTACTATGTTGGTGTCAGATGTGCGTCCGGTATCCACCGTTAGTTCACAGGGACTTAGATAATTGCTTGAGGTAGTGTGTCCCTGGTACCAAATCCCTCTAGGTTCCCCTTCTCTAGGCAGGCGATACCGAGAATGTACACAGGCGTCAGAAAAAGTGTCCTCACTGTCCTAAAAAATGCAGTTGTACCCACTGTCCACTTAACCATGGACATGTGGACAAGTGGAGCAGGGCAGACTAAGGACTACATGACTGTGACAGCCCACTGGGTAGATGTATTGCCTCCCGCAACAACAACAGTGGTGGCACCAGTAGCAGCATCTCGCAAACGCCAACTCGTTCCTAGGCAGGCTACGCTTTGTATCACCGCTTTCCATAAGAGGCACACAGCTGACAACCTCTTACGGAAACTGAGGAACATCATCGCAGATTGGCTTATCCCAATTGGACTCTCCTGGGGATTTGTGATATCGGACAACGCCACCAATATTGTGCGTGCATTACATGTGGGCAAATTCCAGCACTTCCCATGTTTTGCACATACAATTAATTTGGTGGTGCAGAATTTTTTTTAAAACGACAGGGGCGTGCATGAGATGCTGTCGGTGGCCCGAAAAGTTGTGGGCCACTTTCGGCATTCAGCCACCGCGAGCCGAAGACTGGCGCGCCAGCAAACACTCATGAACATGCACTGCCATCAGCTGAAGCAAGAGGTGGTAACGAGGTGGAATTCAACACTCTATATGCTTCAGAGGATGGAGGAGCAGCAAAAGGACATTCAAGCCTATACATCTGCCTACGATATTGGCAAAGGAGGGGGAATGTACCTGACTCAACCACAGTGGAGAATGATTTCCATGTTGTGCAAGGTTCTCCAACCCTTTGAACTTGGCAAACGTGAAGTCAGTTCAGACACTGCCAGCCTAAGTCAGGTCATTCCCCTCATCAGGCTTTTGCAGAAGCAGCTGGAGAGATTGAAGGAGGAGCTAAAATGGAGCGATTCCGCTAGGCATGTGGGACTTGTGGATGGAGCCCTTCAATCGCTTAACCAGGATTCACGGGTGGTCAATCTGTTGAAATCAGAGCACTACATTTTGGCCATCGTGCTCGATCCTAGGTTTAAAACCTACGTTGTATCTCTCTTTCCAGCAGACACAGGTCTCCAGATGTTCAAAGACCTGCTGGTGAGACAATTGTCAAGTCAAGCGGAACGTGACCCGCCAACAGCTCCTCCTTAATTTTCTACCGCCACTGGAGCTGCCAGGAAAAGGATAAAATTTCCAAAACCACCTGCTGGCGGTGATGCAGGGCAGTCAGGAGCAAGTGCTGACATCTGGTCCGGACTGAAGGACCTGCCAACGATTACTGACATGTTGTCTGCTGTCACTGCATATGATTCTGTCACCATTGACAGAATGGTGGAGGATTATATGAGTGACAGCATCGCTGTAGGCATGTCAGACAGTCCGTACATATACTGGCAGGAAAAAGAGGCAATTTGGAGGCCCTTGCACAAACTGGCTTTATTTTACCTAAGTTGCCCCCCCCCTCCAGTGTGTACTCCGAAAGAGTGTTTAGTGCAGCCGGTCACCTTGTCAGCGATCGGCGTAGGAGGTTACTTCCAGAAAATGTTGAGAAGATGATGTTCATCAAATTGAATTATAAATTCCTCCGTGGAGACATTTACCAGCAATTGCCTCCAGAAAGTACACAGGGACCTGTGATGGTGGATTCCAGTGGGGACGAATTAATACTCTGTGAGGAGGAGGATGTACACAGTGAAAGGGGTGAGGAATCGGACGATGAGGATGAGGTGGACATCTTGTCTCTGTAGAGCCAGTTTGTGCAAGGAGAGATTGATTGCTTCTTTTTTGGTGAGGGGCCCAAACCAACCAGTCATTTCAGCCACAGTCGTGTGGCAGACCCTGTCGCTGAAATGATTGGTTTGTTAAAGTGTGCATGTCCTGTTTATACAACATAAGGGTGGGTGAGAGGGTCCAAGGACAATTCCATCTTGCACCTCTTTTTTTATTTATCTTTGCATCATGTGCTGTTTGGGGACTATTTTTTTATGTGCCATCCTTATGATGTTAGTGTATTAGAATGCTTAATATTTGTAGACTCTCCCTTACTAATCTGTGTAAGCCTGAATCTTCAGTGATGGTCCCTAGGACCAGGGGGATGCTGGGAAGTGGGTGGTCCAGTATGCAGTGTGTTTGGAGTTGGTGAATAAACAGCACAGCAGTGAACTCACATGTCTCTGTGTCCTTATGACTGGATTTACAAACTTGAACAAAACATGGTGTCAGAAATTTTTTAACTTGGACTGCTAGTGCTCTCACAGTGTGAAAGAATCTTGCAGAATTCTGTAAGGCTGTGATACTCGGTGTCTGCAAAGCCTGCCGTGTGCTCCTCTCTTCAAACAGTGAGTAATCATGGATAAACTGGCTCCTCCAACCGGCATGCTGATGTCTGGTAACTTGTCTGAAAACTGGAAAAGATTTAAGCAAAGGTTTACTATATATCTTGCTGCATGTGGAGCTGATACAGAGGCTGACAAAAAAAAGGCAAGTCATCCATTTTCCTCCATGTGATAGGAGAGGATGTGCTAGACATTTATAATAGTTTTCAGTTTGATGAGGGGCAGAATATGGTGCTATCTTGATCAGTATGTTACAGAGCTGCAATCACTCAGTAAAACCTGTGAGTTTGGTGATTTAAAGGATTCACTGATTAGAGATCGTATTGTCTGTGGAATACCTGATAATGGACTCAGAGAGAGATTGCTGAGAGAGCAAGACCTAACACTAGACAAGGCAGTGACTATGTGTAGATCTGCAGAAATAACTAGATTTCAAGACAAAACATTACACAAGGAAGTTGATGCTGCTGTCCATGTAGTGTACAAAACAGAGCCAAGCATACCTCCATTATAAAGAATGAAGCAGTCTAAGCCACAGTCTAATAAGGAAATGTGTAGTAGATGTGGAAATGCTCACAATCCTAAAATGTGCCCTGCTTATGGTAAAACCTGCATGAAATGTGGTAGACTTAATCACTTTGCCAAATGCTGTAAAATTAAAAGGGAAACAACCAATGTGCATGCTGTTAAACAAACAGAGGAATTCTTTGTGGATTGCATTGAACTTTGCAGTGCAGATAAGAAAGAATGGATTGTCCCTTTAACTGTGAACGAGATTGTCATTCCCTTTAAGCTTGATACTGGCACGCAGGTGAATTTAATATTGTTTCAAGACTATAAGACTTTTAGAGTAAAACCTAAAATTCATCCAGCCAAAGTGAAAGTTACAGGGTACACTGGGGAGGAAATTCCTGTGAAAGGTACATGCTTAGTGACACTGAAACATAAGGGACAACAGTTTAAAACATCTCTACTGATTGTGGATAAAAATATGCAACCGATTCTAGGATTAAGTTCCTGTGAGAAACTAAGCTTGCTAAAGAAAGTTTATATGGTGACATCACAAGTAGAAGATGACTGCAAATCGATGTTTACAGAATACAGAGACTTGTTTGAAGGTCTAGGTTGTTTGCCTGGAGAGCATAAAATAGATATAGACACGCAAGTTTCTTTAGTGATACACCCCTGTAGAAAAGTGCCGTTTGCGCGGAGAGAAAAACTGAAACAAGAGTTAAATCGCATGGAAGCCTTGGGTGTGATACAGAAAGTTGATGAGCCTACTGAATGGGTAAGCTCCTTAGTAATTGTTGAAAAGAAAAATGGACAACTCCGAATATGTCTACAACCCAGAGATTTAAACAAAGCTATTAAACGAGAACATTTCAAACTACCAACCAGAGATGAAATCATGTCGCAATTTGCGGGAGCAAAATGGTTCAGTAAATTGGACGCTTCTTCAGGATTCTGGCAAATGAAGCTAGATGAGGCCAGCTCAAAGCTTTGTACATTTAATACACCAGAAGGTCGATACAGATTACTTCGACTACCATATGGAATATTGTCTGCTCCAGAAGTATATCACAAAAAGATACACATGATTTTTGAACATATTCCAGGTGTTGAAACAATGATGGATGACATTATTGTCTGGGGATCTACAAAGGAAGAACATGATTCTAGATTGAGACAAGTAATGGAACTTGTCAAGAAAGTGAATCTAAAGCTAAACAAGGACAAATGTGAATTTGGCGTGAATACACTTACCTTTATGGGCGATGTGGTCTCGGATCCAGGTGTAAAAGCAGACCCAAGGAAAATATCAGCCATAGTGAAAATGTAACGTCCTAACAACAAAGACAACGTCAGAAGATTCCTAGAAATGATTAATTACTTAGGAAAGTTTATTTCTCAACTCTCTGAATGAACAGCCTCTCTTAGATGGTTGTTGGACAAAGATAACGAGTGGATGTGGTCACATGAACAAGAAGAAAGTTGGCAAAACTTGAAACAGATCATTACAGAGCAACCAGTGCTAAAATTATTTGATCCTGCGAAAAGAATAAGAATTTCAGCAGGTGCTTCGCAATTTGGCCTAGGCTCAGTGCTGTTACAAGAACATGGGGATACATGGCAACCAGTAATCTATGCATCAAGAGCACTGACAAGTGCTGAAACAAGGTATGCACAGATAGAAAAAGAACTTCTAGCAATCACATATGCATGTGAGCGATTTCATCAGTTTGTGTATGGTCAAACATTTACAGTGGAAACTGACCACAAGCCATTGGTAGCTATCATGACTAAATCATTACATGACTGTCCCATGAGAATTCAACGAATACTTATCAGACTACAGAAATATGATGTACACTTGCTGTACTGTCCCGGCAAATACATGTACATTGCTGATACACTTTCTCGTGCTATGGACAAAGTGAAGGTTCCAAAAGTCTGATTGATGAAGAGATAGAAGCCTATGTTAATTTGATCGTAGCTTCTCTACCAGTGTCTCTTGCAAGACAAGAACAGATTAGGAAAGAAACTGAGACAGATGACACAATGAAAGTGTTGAAAGATATCATTCTGAAAGGTTGGCCAGCAGAAAAACATGCGTGCCCGCTGTCTATCCATGATTATTGGATGTACCGCAGTGACCTTACAGTTGTCAATGGTATTATTTACAAAGGCAATAGGTTTGTAATACCTGCACGACTAAGAAAAACTATGCTGTGCAAGATACATGAAGGCCACTTAGGAGAAGAAAAATGTAAGCGGAGAGCGCATGAAGTTATGTATTGGCCAAGAATGAACCAAGACATAGCACAGACTTTAGCTACATTTGAATTATGTCTTACGTATAGACCGAAACAACAAGTCAAGCCACCGAGTCCTCACGCAGTGCCAGAGAGACCGTACCAGAAAGTTGGCGCAGATTTGTTTGATTGTAATGGGAGACGTACATTGTCTTGACTGATTATTACTCTAACTACCCTGAGGTGAAGACACTACATTAGTGATGTGCACCGGAAATTTTTCGGGTTTTGTGTTTTGGTTTTGGATTCGGTTCCGAGGCCGTGTTTTGGATTCGGACGCGTTTTGGCAAAACCTCCTTGAACATTTTTTGTCGGATTCGGGTGTGTTTTGGATTCGGGTGTTTTTTTTCAAAAACCCCTCAAAAACAGCTTAAATCATAGAATTTGGGGGTCATTTTGATCCCATAGTATTATTAACCTCAATAAACCATAATTTACACTCATTTCCAGTCTATTCTGAACACCTCACATCTCACAATATTATTTTTAGTCCTAAAATTTGCACCGAGGTCGCTGGATGACTAAGCTAAGCGACACAAGTGGCCGACACAAACACCTGGCCCATCTAGGAGTGGCACTGCAGTGTCAGACAGGATGGCACTTCAAAAAATAGTCCCCAAACAGCACATGATGCAAAGAAAAAAAGAGGTGCACCAAGGTCGCTGGATGTCTAAGCTAAGTGACCCAAGTGGCCGACACAAACACCTGGCCCATCTAGGAGTGGCACTGCAGTGCAGACAGGATGGCACTTCAAAAAATAGTCCCCAAACAGCACATGATGCAAAGAAAAAAAGAGGTGCACCAAGGTCGCTGGATGGCTAAGCTAAGCGACCCAAATAGCCGACACAAACACCTGGCCCATCTAGGAGTGGCACTGCAGTGTCAGACATGATGGCACTTCAAAAAAATAGTTAGCACTTTAAAAAAGTGGTCAGCAAAATTCTGCACTGTCCTCCTACTATAATACTGCACACAACTACAATGCAGCACAGATATGAATAGTATACTTGATGACACAGAGGTAGAGCAATGGACTACTGTACCGTACTGCTATATATATACTGGTGGTCAGCAAAATTCTGCACTGTCCTCCTACTATATACTGCGCACAACTACAATGCAGCACAGATATGGATGGATAGTATACTTGACAACACAGAGGTAGAGCAATGGACTACTGTACCGTACTGCTATATATATATATATATACTGGTGGTCAGCAAAATTCTGCACTGTCCTCCTACTATATACTGCGCACAACTGCAATGCAGCACAGATATGGATGGATAGTATACTTGATGACACAGAGGTAGAGCAATGGACTACTGTACCGTACTGCTATATATATACCGGTGGTCAGCAAAATTCTGCACTGTCCTCCTACTATATACTGCGCAAAACTAAAACGCAGCACAGGTATGGATGGATAGTATACTTGATGACACAGAGGTAGAGCAATGGACTACTGTACCGTACTGCAATATATATACTGGTGGTCAGCAAAATTCTGCACTGTCCTCCTACTATATACTGCGCACAACTACAATGCAGCACAGATATGGATGGATAGTATATGTGATGACACAGAGGTAGAGCAATGGACTACTGTACCGTACTGCTATATATATACTGGTGGTCAGCAAAATTCTGCACTGTCCTCCTATATACTGCGCACAACTAAAACGCAGCACAGGTATGGATGGATAGTATACTTGATGACAGAGGTAGAGCAATGGACTACTGTACCGTACTGCTATATATATATATACTGGTGGTCAGAAAAATTCTGCACTGTCCTCCTACTATATACTGCGCACAACTACAATGCAGCACAGATATGGATGGATAGTATACTTGACGACATAGAGGTAGAGCAATGGACTACTGTACCATACTGCTATATATATATATATATATATATATATATATATATACTGGTGGTCAGCAAAATTCTGCACTGTCCTACAATATACTGCGCACAACTACAATGCAGCACAGATATGGATGGATAGTATATTTGACGACACAGAGGTAGAGCAATGGACTACTGTACCGTAACGCTATATATATATATACTGGTGGTCATCAAAATTCTGCACTGTCCTCCTACTGTATACTACAATGCAGCACAGGTATGGATGGATAGTATACTTGACGACACAGAGGTAGAGCAATGGACTACTGTACCGTACTGCTATATATATACTGGTGGTCAGCAAAATTCTGCACTGTCCTCCTACTAAATACTGCGCACAACTAAAATGCAGCACAGGTATGGATGGATAGTATACTTGATGACACAGAGGTAGAGCAATGGACTACTGTACCGTACTGCAATATATATACTGGTGGTCAGCAAAATTCTGCACTGTCCTCCTACTATATACTGCGCACAACTACAATGCAGCACAGATATGGATGGATAGTATACTTGATGACACAGAGGTAGAGCAATGGACTACTGTACCGTACTGCTATATATATATACTGGTGGTCAGCAAAATTCTGCACTGTCC
Organism: Pseudophryne corroboree; assembly: GCF_028390025.1. Classification (NCBI taxonomy): domain Eukaryota; kingdom Metazoa; phylum Chordata; class Amphibia; order Anura; family Myobatrachidae; genus Pseudophryne; species Pseudophryne corroboree. The sequence continues at coordinate 977,718,374 of NC_086444.1, read as the reverse complement.
TCCTACTATATACTGCGCACAACTAAAACGCAGCACAGGTATGGATGGATAGTATACTTGATGACACAGAGGTAGAGCAATGGACTACTGTACCGTACTGCAATATATATACTGGTGGTCAGCAAAATTCTGCACTGTCCTCCTACTATATACTGCGCACAACTACAATGCAGCACAGATATGGATGGATATTATACTTGATGACACAGAGGTAGAGCAATGGACTACTGTACCGTACTGCTATATATATACTGGTGGTCAGCAAAATTCTGCACTGTCCTCCTACTATATACTGCGCACAACTACAATGCAGCACAGATATGGATGGATAGTATACTTGATGACACATAGGTAAAGCAATGGACTACTGTACCATACTGCTATATATATATTGGTGGTCAGCAAAATTCTGCACTGTCCTCCTACTATATATTGCGCACAACTAAAACGCAGCACAGGTATGGATGGATAGTATACTTGATGTCACAGAGGTCGAGCAATGGACTACTGTACCGTACTGCTATATATATATATACTGGTGGTCAGCAAAATTCTGCACTGTCCTCCTACTATATACTGCGCACAACTACAATGCAGCACAGATATGGATGGATAGTATACTTGACGACATAGAGGTAGAGCAATGGACTACTGTACCATACTGCTATATATATATATATATATATATATACTGGTGGTCAGCAAAATTCTGCACTGTCCTCCTACTATATACTGCGCACAACTACAATGCAGCACAGATATGGATGGATAGTATATTTGACGACACAGAGGTAGAGCAATGGACTACTGTACCGTACCGCTATATATATACTGGTGGTCATCAAAATTCTGCACTGTCCTCCTACTATATACTACAATGCAGCACAGGTATGGATGGATAGTATACTTGACGACACAGAGGTAGAGCAATGGACTACTGTACCGTACTGCTATATATATACTGGTGGTCAGCAAAATTCTGCACTGTCCTCCTACTATATACTGCGCACAACTAAAATGCAGCACAGGTATGGATGGATAGTATACTTGACGACACAGAGGTAGAGCAATGGACTACTGCACCATACTGCTATATATATATATATATACTGGTGGTCAGCAAAATTCTGCACTATCCTCCTACTATATACTACAATGCAGCACAGATATGGAGCGTAGATATTTGCAGCACACTGAGCACAGATATTTGCAGCACACTGAGCACAGATATTTGCAGCACGCTGAACACAGAAACTGAGAGAACGCAGCCACGTCCTCTCGCTATCATCTCCAATGCACGAGTGAAAATGGCGGCGACGCGTGGCTCCTTATATAGAATATGAATCTCGCGAGAATCCGACAGTGGGATGATGACGTTCGGGCGCGCTCGGGTTAACCGAGCAAGGCGGGAAGATCTGAGGCTGCCTCGGAACCGTGTAAAATGGGTGAAGTTCGTGGGGGTTCGGATCTCAACGAACCAAACCCGCTCATCTCTACACTACATACAACTACTAGTATAGCCGTAATCAATTGCATGAAGTCAATCTTTGCAAGGCATGGTGTTCCTATGGAAGTGTTCACTGACAATGGTCCTCAGTTTTCCAGTGCTGAATTTAGACAATTTGCTGATGAGTGGGAATTTGTCCATACTACGTCAAGTCCCCACTATCCACGCTCAAATGGGTTGGTGGAAAGTTCAGTAAAAACTGTAAAGAGTCTCATTAAAAAAAGCTCAAGAAGGTAAAGACGATTTCTACAAAAGTCTTTTAATCTACCGCCGTACACCTTTACAGAATGGACTTTCTCCTGCACAAATGCTGATGGGAAGGAGGATTAGAGCAAATCTCCCGATACATGATGAACTGCTTAATACACATAACTCACGTTGGTCAGACTGAGTAAGGAACGTCAACAGGCGAAACAGAAACTGTTCCATGACAGACGAACAAAAAGCTTATCTGATCTAAAATCTGGTGACCAAGTCCGTCTCAGAGATCACGAGAAAGGTATTTTGGTGCAGAAAGGTATTGTGCAAGCACAAGTAGCACCAAGATCTTATACTATACGTACAGAGTGTGGAACGGAAGTAAGAAGAAATCGGGTGGATTTAAGATCTCAACCTAACCATAATGAAGACAACATGACTGAAGAATACTTCATACAAAAATGTCTCACGGCGCTAATAATACATTTTTAAATGTTATATTTATTCTAAAATAAACCTTAGTAGTTGATAGAATTACAAATATTAATCAGCTGCTGAATGTTAATTGTGCTAGTGTAAGCACAAACTCGGTGGTTCCCCTTTAGGAAAGGGGAAATACCAGCTAAACAATATAAGAAAAGAACACTGCGCTATTTAAAACACTTTCAGACTCCAAATAAAGTGAATTCACATGTATACTTAAAAATACTTTTTTATTTCTGATTAAATTAATCACATAAATCTATGATTAATAGATAGAACCACATATAATTCTTAATCTAAAAAAACTATCATATGCATATATAGATTTAACAACTCTAATTGACTCTTGTTTTCTAAACCGGCTTTCTATAAACACCTAAAGATAAAATGTGGATCAGCTCTCATACATAGATAGTAACCATGGTATGTGCAATAGGAGATATACTTATTAATTACTGTGCAAATTGGTATTCTCAGATTGTCCACTAACAATTTGTAGAGAGATAGAGTGGTCAGATGTATTGTTCACCGCTTATTGTTACAAAGTCTCAAAGCGGCTCCTTGTATTAATGTACTGAACACTCGTTAATAGAAAGTCTCAAGCAATTCCTTTCGCATAGGTAATGATAACAGTTCCTGATTGCCTAATCAGGCTGGCTAAGTAGTAAGAAACTCTCACCCTCCGTCTTACACGTTGACGGATCCAGCTGGAAGCACACTGCACTGCCGGTCAGGTGCGGCTAGGGAGCTCCGGATGTCTCCGGCTCCCAACGTATAAAATGCTGCTGCAGTCCCAATTGAAGCCGCTGATGTAATTTCGCTGGCGTCCGGCGTAGTGCAGTGATTTTTAGATGATAACCGCAATAGATGAAATTGTCATCAGATGTCCCTTCTTTCCTCTGAAGCGTTTCGCTCGTCACTGGAGCTTCCTCATAGAGTAATTATGGTAGCAACTGATGACTCCTTTTATACCTACTCCGATTTTCCTATTGGTCTCTCTATTTTGCACACCTGTTAGTGGTTTCTCTATTTATTTCATGTCTGATCCACCTTTTAGTTGTAATTAGCAATCCTTATCCCCCATCACCAAAACTAAATCTTTTATATGAATATTCGTTATTCCTCACATTCAATGATACACTGGTGATCCATATATATATATATATATATATATATATAAGCAGAAAAATTAGGTGGCACTCACAGACTTGTAATTTAGCGTGAAAACTCCGTGAAGAGATTTATTGTGCAAACCAGTAACGTTTCGAGGACGTGTCCCCTTCCTCAGACCCCCGAAACGTTACTGGTTTGCACAATAAATCTCTTCACGGAGTTTTCACGCTAAATTACAAGTCTGTGAGTGCCACCTAATTTTTCTGCTTGCATACTGGTGGGCCTGCTGGTCCACACGGAAGGGCACCACAGCCAGCTATTTAGGAGGAGTGACGGGGCAAGTTTCGGAATATATATATATATATATTTATTTATTAATTAATTAAAACTAATAAGTGGTCAACTATAAAAATCCATAAAAATAACAATAATCTATTTATGAAATAATTTTACTCAACTATACATGGACTCGGGCTTGGTCCCAGGCTCATCGCTCCCATTATGACCATTATTGTATCTGTATTTTAATATCTTTTAAAGGCATTAATCCTAAATAGTGAGTAGATGTTTAATCAGCAAAAGTATATATATATATATATATATAAAAATAAATAATCATATTTTCACCCTCTCTATTTTCCTTTCTACCCCGCCTGAGATCCGAACCCGGGACCGCATATATGTTAAACTGTCTCTCTAACCTCTACACCACTAGATCTTCAATTGAATGACATACTTCATTTCCTACTATATTTTCCACGTTCTCTTGCTCCTATCGCAAGCTATCCCCCCAGAACCAGATTCTAAGTGTATAGTTGCATCAACAGTTAATATCAACATTATTCATTTATTATCAATAGATAGATTTCAATTCAATCATCCAAGCTTCAGGCTTTTTTTCTCACCTACCAAAAATAAAATGACTTTTTCTACCCTTTATAGGGAAATGATTCTTCTAGTCAGCCTGAGATTTGAACCTGAGACTTCATGTGCAGTAACCAATTTACTAACCCCTACACCACACACTCCTCAGTCAAACTAAATGTAATCTCAAAGTGTAATCATAATTGTTCTACTGGCTCTACCCCATATGGCCAACAGATAACACATATGCAAATACAGGTATTTAAAGAAAGATAATAAACAAATGAACATAATGAAGTAAATTAGATTCTTTACATTATCCAGAGGTACTGTCATGCCGCAACCAGTATCCTCTGGACTATCAACAACCCAGCTGCCTTATTGTTCATTGCTAGGCATTTTTTATTTCAGGCAAAAGACTCAAAGTCCATAGTTTCATTTAACCCTAATGGAAACATGGTTTGAAGTTTATGCATCCATAAAACTTCCTTACTACAAAGATTCCTAAATCTATCACCTCCCCTAGATGTCTTCTTGATCTGTTGAACTCCTACCATACTAATACAATCAGCTCTACCTCCATGTGCTTCCGCACAGTGTTTTGAAACACTTTGGGGTATATTTACTAAGCTTCCGATTTTGACCGAGATGGTGTTTTTTCTTCAAAGTGTCATCTTGGGAATTTACTAAACTCAAATCTCGGCAGTGATGAGGGCATTCGTATTTTTTTGGAAGTCAAAGGAAAAAAATACGAATGAATACACCATCGGTCAAATACGACTGTTTTTTGATACAACTCGGTAATTTACTAAAAAGTGCATTTCACGAACACTACCGGCAATAGCCAAACACTGCCGTGAAAAAATACAAATCGTAAAAAAAAGCAGATTTAAAACAGACCTGCTTTTTTTTACCGTGTTCTGATAGGCATGCACGGATCCATGAGATCCGTGCATGTTTATCAGTGGGAAGAGGTGGGAAAGTGTCACATTTTCAGGAAAAAAATGTGTGGGGTCCCCCCTCCTAAGCAAAACCAGCCTCGGGCTCTTTGAGCCGGACCTTGTTGAAAAAATATGGGGGGGAAAATGACAGGGGTTCCCCCATATTTAATCAACCAGCACCGGGCTCTGCGCCTGGTCCTGGTTCCGAAAATATGGGGGAGAAAAAGCGTAGGGGTCCCCCGTATTTTTTAAACCAGCACCGGGCTCCACTAACCAGGTACATAATGCCACAGCCGGGGGACACTTTTATACTGGTCCCGGCGGCCCTGGCATTACATACCCAACTAGTCACCCCTGGCCGGGGTACCCTGGAGGAGTGGGAACCCCTTAAATCAAGGGGTCCCCCCCTCCAGCCACCCAATGGCCAGGGGTGAAGCCCGAGGCTGTCCCCCCCCCATCCAAGGGCGGCGGATGGGGGGCTGATAGCCTTTTGATAAAAATGTGAATATTGTTTTTAGTAGCTGTACTACAAGTCCCAGCAAGCCTCCCCCGCAAGCTGGTACTTGGAGAACCACAAGTACCAGCATGCAGTGGAAAACCGGGCCCGCTGGTACCTGTAGTACTACTACTAAAAAAATACCCCCAAAAAAACAGGACACACACATCGTGACAGTATAAGTTTATTACATACATGCACACCTCCAAACATACATACTTACCTATGTTCACATGAGGCTTGGTCCTCTTCTCCATGTAGAATCCTAGGGGTACCTGTGAAAAAAAATTATACTCACATAATCCAGTGTACCTTCTGTTCTTTGTATAATCCACGTACTTGGCAAAACAAAAAAAAAACGGAAACCCGACTACACACTGAAAGGGGTCCCATGTTTTCACATGGGACCCCTTTCCCCGACTGCCAGGACCCCCCCTGACTACTGTCAAAGAGGGTCCCTTCTGCCAATCAGGGAGCGCCACGTCGTGGCACCCTCCTGATTGGCTGTGTGCTCCTGTAGTGTCTGTGAGGCAGCACACGGCAGAGATACAATGTAGCGCCTATGCGCTCCATTGTATCCAATGGTGGGAACTTTGCGGTCAGTGGTGAGGTTACTTTCGGTCAACCGCTGACCGCAAAGTTCCCACCATTGGATACAATGGAGCGCATAGGCGCTACATTGTATCTCTGCCGTGTGCTGCCTCACAGACACTACAGGAGCACACAGCCAATCAGGAGGGTGCCACGACGTGGCGCTCCCTGATTGACAGAAGGGACCCTCTTTGACAGTAGTCAGGGGGGGTCCCGGCAGTCGGGGAAAGGGGTCCCATGTGAAAACATGGGACCCCTTTCAGTGCGTGGTCGGGTTTCCGTTTTTTTGTTTTGCCAAGTACGTGGATTATACAAAGAACAGAAGGTACACTGGATTATGTGAGTATAATTTTTTTTCACAGGTACCCCTAGGATTCTACATGGAGAAGAGGACCGAGCCTCGTGTGAACATAGGTAAGTATGTATGTTTGGAGGTGTGCATGTATGTAATAAACTTATTCTGTCACGATGTGTGTGTCCTGTTTTTTTGGGGGTATTTTTTTAGTAGTAGTACTACAGGTACCAGCGGGCCCGGTTTTCCACTGCATGCTGGTACTTGTGGTTCTCCAAGTACCAGCTTGCGGGGGAGGCTTGCTGGGACTTGTAGTACTGCTACTAAAAACAATATTCACATTTTTATTAAAGGCTATCAGCCCCCCATCCGCCGCCCTTGGATGGAGGGGACAGCCTCGGGCTTCACCCCTGGCCCTTGGGTGGCTGGAGGGGAGGGGACCCCTTGATTTAAGGGGTTCCCACTCCTCCAGGGTACCCCGGCCAGGGGTGACTAGTTGGGTATGTAATGCCAGGGCAGCCGGGACCAGTATAAAAGTGTCCCCCGGCTGTGGCATTATGTACCTGGCTAGTGGAGCCCGGTGCTGGTTTCAAAAATACGGGGGACCCCTACACTTTTTGACCCCCGTATTTTTGGAACCAGGACCAGGCGCAGAGCCCGGTGCTGGTTGATTAAATATGGGGGAACCCCTGTCATTTCCCCCCCCCCATATTTTGTCAACCAGGACCGGCTCAAAGAGCCCGAGGCTGGTTTAGATTAGGGGGGGGGACCCCACGCATTTTTTTTAAAAGATTTGTAACAATGTTATTTTTTTTACGAAAGGTGCACAATGAAGCCCTGCACGGATCTCACAGATCCGGCCGAGATTCATTGTGTTAATGTCGGCAGTGTTTTACTATTCACTCCGGTAAAACACTGCCAAAAAATACGAATGACATCAACATCGGAAAACACGAAAATGCAGAATACGACAGCTTAGTAAATTAGTCGTAATAAATTCAAAAAGTTGCAAATTTACACTTTCGATGTCATTCGTGTTTGAACTTTAACCTCATTCTAAAAAATACGAATTTTAGTAAATATACCCCTATGATAGGGGTATTTCTTCAGTATGTTTAACCTATGTTCTCTAAATCTATTCTTCAGAGCCCGCGTGGTCCGACCTACATATTGTAGCCCACACGGGCACTGTAGAACATATATGCAATATGTGCTATCACAATTAATGAACTCTTGTATAGGAAATTTCTCTTTTGTGTTGAAGGAGACTATTTATTTTGTTTTGTTCTGAATGTATCCACATGTAAGACACCTGGGGGTATATTTACTAAGCTCCCGATTTTGACCGAGATGGTGTTTTTTCTTCAAAGTGTCATCTCGGGAATTTACTAAACTCAAATCTCGGCAGTGATGAGGGCATTCGTATTTTTTTGGAAGTCAAAGGAAAAAAATACGAATGAATACACCATCACTCAAATACAACTGTTTTTTTATACAACTTGGTAATTTACTAAAAAGTGTATTTCACGAACACTGCCAGCAATAGCCAAACACTGCAGTGAAAATATACAAATCGTAAAAAAAAGCAGATTTAAAACAGACCTGCTTTTTTTTACCGTGTTCTGATAGGCATGCATGGATCCATGAGATCCGTGCATGTTTATCAGTGGGAAGGGGTGGGAAAGTTTTACATTTTCAGGAAAAAAATGCGTGGGGTCCCCCCTCCTAAGCAAAACCAGCCTCGAGCTCTTTGAGCCGGACCTGGTTGAAAAAAGATGGGGGAAAAAATGACAGGGGTTCCCCCATATTTAATCAACCAGCACCGGGCTCTGCGCCTGGTCCTGGTTCCAAAAATACGGGGGACAAAAAGCGTAGGGGTCCCCCGTATTTTTGAAACCAGCACCGGGCTCCACTAGCCAGGTACATAATGCCACAGCCGGGGGACACTTTTATACTGGTCCCACGTGTTAGATGATGTTCTGAATATGACGTTGTTAATTGTTGCATTGAAGCGTACAGGGCTTATCTTTAAAGAAAAGAGGATGTGATGTTAGTGTATTAGAATGCTTAATATTTGTAGACTCGCCCTTACTAATCTGTGTAAGCCTGAATCTTCAGTGATGGTCCCTAGGACCAGGGGGATGCTGGGAAGTGGGTGGTCCAGTGTGCAGTGTGTTTGGGGTTGGTGATGGAATAAACAGCACAGCAGTGAACTCACATGTCTCTGTGTCCTTATGACTGGATTTACAAACATGAACAAAACAATCCTGTCTGACACGCAGTGCCACTCCTAGATGGGCCAGGTGTTTGTGCCGCCCACTTGTTTCGCTTAGCTTAGTCATCCAGCGACCTCAGTGCAAATTTTAGGACTAAAAATAATATTGTGAGGTGTTCAAAATAGACTGGAAATGAGTGGAAATTATGGTTATTGAGGTTAATAATACTATAGGATCAAAATTACCCCAAAATTCTATGATTTAAGCTGTTTTTGAGGTATTTTTTTTAAAAACACCCGAATCCAAAACGCATCCGACTCTGACAAAAATCCAAAAGGGTGGTTTTGCCAAAATACACGTCCGAATCCAAAACACGACCGCAGATCTGAATCCAAAACCAAAACACAAAACACGAAAAATGCCCGCTGCACATCTCTAGTTAAAAGAGATCAAAAGCCCCCTTTTTATATGCTTCAGCATCTGTTAGGGGTGGCGGCATGCTGCCGGTGTGGGCATGCACCCTGGGGGTATGTGAAACATCACCTCGGGAGCTTAATATCCTGTCAGCGGGGATATGAACCATTAACTCTTTAGGAAGTTGGTTCGGTTCCCCCTAAGTCCCCAGGCGCAGGCAGACTAGTTACCAACCAGTACTGCCTGAAAATAACAAACTAAATAAAAGTCTGAAGAAAACTCTCTGGAGCTCCAGAGGAATGCACCCGGCTCCATGGGCACATTTATCTAAACTGAGTCTGCAGGAGGGGCATGGAGGGGAGGAGCCAGCACGCTCTATCGATTTCTTAAAGTGCCAGGCTCCAATGGACCCGATTTATACCCCATGGTACTAAAGTTACCCCAGTATCCACTAGGACGTTAGAGAAATCTACTAAATTTAAACATATAAAATACATGTGACTATACTCTGTGCTTGTTACTGAAACCATGCAGTGCAGAAACAAGTGCTAAATACAGGTTGAGTCTCCCTTATCCAAAATGCTTGGGACCAGAGGCATTTTGGATATCGGATTTTTCCGTATTTTGGAATAATTGCATACCACAATGAGATATCATGGCGATGGGATCCAAGTCTAAGCACAGAATGCATTTATGTTTCATATACACCTTATACACACAGCCTGAAGGTCATTTTAGCCATTATTTTTAATAACTTTGTGCATTAAACAAAGTGTGTCTACATTCACACAATTCATTTATGTTTCATATACACCTTATACACACAGCCTGGAGGTCATTTAATACAATATTTTTAATAACTCTGTCTATTTAACAAAGTTTGTGTACATTGAGCCATCAGAAAACAAATTTTCACTGTCTCACTCTCCGTCAAAAAATTCCGTATTTTGGAATATTCCGTATTTCGGAATATATGGATATGGGATACTCAACCTGTATTGCAGTACACATATGTATATAGGCCCTCATTCCGAGTTGTTCGCTCGCAAGCTGCTTTTAGCAGCTTTGCACACGCTAAGCCGCCTACTGGGAGTGAATCTTAGCTTAGCAAAATTGCGAACGAAAGATTAGCAAAATTGCGAATAGACACTTCTTAGCAGTTTCTGAGTAGCTCCACACTTACTCGGCAACTGCGATCAGTTCGGTCAGTTTCGTTCCTGGTTTGACGTCACAAACACACCCAGCGTTCGGCCAGACACTCCTCCGTTTCTCCAGCCACACCCGCGTTTTTCCCAGAAACGGTAGCGTTTTTTCTCAAACACCCATAAAACGGCCAGCTTCCGCCCAGAAACACCCACTTCCTGTCAATCACATTACGATCACCAGAACGAAGAAAAAACCTCGTAATGCCGTGAGTAAAATACCTAACTGCATTGCAAATTTACTTGGCGCAGTCGCACTGCGGACATTGCGCATGCGCATTAGCGACTAATCGCTCCGTTGCGACAAAAAAATAACGAGCGAACAACTCGGAATGACCCCCATAGAACATAGGCTCTCAAACTCAGTCCTCAGGACCCCACACAGTGCATGTTTTGCAGGTAACCCAGCAGGTGCACAGGTGAATTAATTACTCACTGACACATTTTTAAAGGTCCACAGGTGGAACTAATTATTTCACTTGTAATTCTGTGAGGAGACCTGCAAAACATGCACTGTGTGGGGTAATGAGGTCTGAGTTTGAGAACCTGTGATATAGAACATACAGGGGTCCCAAAAGGGGAGGGGTGAGCGAGTACAAAATGGCAAGGCCTGCTAGGAGGTCCCAGCTGCCAAGGAGACATAACCACTTCCCCAAGTGATGTGTCCATGCCCTCTTAAGTTGGCATTGCACCATGTAAAGAGAGCCCAAGTGTTCCCAGTGAGTTATGGCCTCCCCTCCACACTCTTGGCCACCACCCAGGCTTTAAGGCTCGATAGCTCTCCTGGTGGCACGGAGTGCCATGGTTTTCACGGCTATCATTCACTGATGCAGAATTTAGTGAAAGGAAGAAGTCGATGTTTGTATCAGCACAAGCTATCTTGTGGAGGTGCACAGGACCAGTTACTGTGTGTATATATATATATATATATATATATATATATATATAGGTAATTACCGGTTGCCATTTCAGTATTTACATGAATAGACCCCTGTAATTGTAAATTCCTGTTTGCTGAGGCTATGTTCTGCAGATGAACCATGAAAAGTTACAGGCAAATACATGAATGTTTGAAGAATAAAATCCACCGGAAGATACATGTCAAGCTTAAGCTGACTGTCACTAAGTTTCATCCTAGATACTACTACATGGTAAATTAACAAATGTATGGGTCAATCCTAGCAAAAAATACTTATTGTACCTTTCCTGTTGTCTTCACTACATGCCCAACAATGCTTTAACAGAAACGCTGGCACATTTATAGTACATTATTTATGAATACCGAACGCCCAGCTATGAAAGCTATAATTAGAGGCAAAATGTCTGTTCTACTGTACATGCTAAGTTCCAGCACTCTGTGTATGGGTTGTTTCTGCTGCCTTATTGTGGGGTATGCAGTGGTGCATGTAGAAATATTTTGTTAGTGGTACTGAGTGCCGGAAAATGGGCATGGTCATGTGTTGTGAGGGGGCGTGGCCACATGCTGCTAGTGAGAGTGGCTACATGACACTAGCATCGTGGCCACACGGCACAGCCCCTTTTTTTTTTTTTTATCTGGAGGCAAGGACAAAAATATATAGTAATGCCTCCAGTATAATAGAAATATACAGTGATACCTCCAGTATAATAGAAAATAAGAATTTACTTACCGATAATTCTATTTCTCGTAGTCCGTAGTGGATGCTGGGGACTCCGTAAGGACCATGGGGAATAGCGGCTCCGCAGGAGACTGGGCACAAAAGTAAAGCTTTAGAACTACCTGGTGTGCACTGGCTCCTCCCCCTATGACCCTCCTCCAAGCCTCAGTTAGGATACTGTGCCCGGACGAGCGTACACAATAAGGAAGGATTTTGAATCCCGGGTAAGACTCATACCAGCCACACCAATCACACCATATAACTTGTGATCTAAACCCAGTTAACAGCATGATAACAGAGGAGCCTCTAGAAAAGATGGCTCACTACAGCAATAACCCGATTTTTTGGTAACAATAACTATGTACCAGTATTGCAGACAATCCGCACTTGGGATGGGCGCCCAGCATCCACTACGGACTACGAGAAATAGAATTATCGGTAAGTAAATTCTTATTTTCTCTGACGTCCTAGTGGATGCTGGGGACTCCGTAAGGACCATGGGGATTATACCAAAGCTCCCAAACGGGCGGGAGAGTGCGGATGACTCTGCAGCACCAAATGAGAGAACTCCAGGTCCTCCTAAGCCAGGGTATCAAATTTGTAGAATTTTACAAACGTATTTGCTCCTGACCAAGTAGCTGCTCGGCAAAGTTGTAAAGCCGAGACCCCTCGGGCAGCCGCCCAAGATGAGCCCCACCTTCCTTGTGGAATGGGCTTTTACAGATTTTGGCTGTGGCAGGCCTGCCACAGAATGTGCAAGCTGAATTGTACTACAAATCCAACGAGCAATAGTCTGCTTAGAAGCAGGAGCACCCAGCTTGTTGGGTGCATACAGAATAAACAACGAGTCAGATTTTCTGACTCCAGCCGTCCTGGAAACCTATATTTCCAGGGCCCTGACAACGTCTAGCAACTTGGAGTCCTCCAAGTCCCTAGTAGCCGCAGGCACCACAATAGGTTGATTCAGGTGAAACGCTGAAAACCACCTTAGGGAGAAACTGAGGACAAGTCCTCAATTCCGCCCTGTCCGAATGGAAAATCAGATGCGGGCTTTTACAGGATAAAGCCGCCAATTCTGACACGCACCTGGCCCAGGCCAGGGCCAACAGCATGACCACTTTCCATGTGAGATATTTTAACCCCACATATTTAAGTGGTTCAAACCAATGTGACTTTTGGAACCCAAAAACTACATTTAGATCCCAAGGTGCCACTGGAGGCACAAAAGGAGGCTGTATATACAGTACCCCTTTCACAAACGTCTGAACTTCAGGGACTGAAGCTAGTTCTTTTTGGAAGAAAATTGACAGGGCCGAAATTTGAACCTTAATGGACCCCCATTTCAGGCCCATAGACACTCCTGTTTGCAGGAAATGTAGGAATCGACCTAGTTGAAAATTCCTCCGTCGGGGCCTTACTGGCCTCGCACCACGCAACATATTTTCGCCAAATGCGGTGATAATGTTTTGCGGTTATATCTTTCCTGGCTTTGATCAGGATAGGAATGACTTCATCCGGAATGCCTTTCTCCTTCAGGATCCGGCGTTCAACCGCCATGCCGTCAAACGCAGCCGCGGTACGTCTTGGAACAGACAGGGTCCTTGCTGGAGCAGGTCCCTTCTTAGAGGTAGAGGCCACGGATCCTCCGTGAGCATCTCTTGAAGTTCCGGTTACCAAGTCCTTCTTGGTCAATCCGGAGCCACGAATATAGTGCTTACTCCTCTCCATCTTATAATTCTCAGTACCTTGGGTATGAGAGGCAGAGGAGGGAACACATACACTGACTGGTACACCCACTGTGTTACCAGAGCGTCTACAGCTATTGCCTGAGGGTCCCTTGACCTGGCGCAATACTTGTCGAGTTTTATAAACATGTGGAAGACTTCTGGGTGAAGTCCCCACTCTCCCGGGTGGGGGTCGTGTCTGCTGAGGAAGTCTGCTTCCCAGTTGTCCACTCCCGGAATGAATACTGCTGACAGTGCTATCACATGATTTTCCGCCCAGCGAAGAATCCTTGCAGCTTCTGCATTGCCCTCCTGCTTCTTGTGTCACCCTGTCTGTTTACGTGGGTGACTGCCGTGATGTTGTCCGAACGGATCAACTCCGGGTGACCTTGAAGCAGAGGTCATGCTGAGCTTAGAGCATTGTAAATGGCCCTTAGCTTCAGGATATTTATGTGAAGTGATGTCTCCAGGCTTGACCATAAGCTCTGGAAATTCCTTCCCTGTGTGACTGCTCCCCAGCCTCGCAGGCTGGCATCCGTGGTCACCAGGACCCAGTCCTGAATGTCGAATCTGCGGCCCTCTAGAAGATGAGCACTCTGCAACCACCACAGGAGCGACACCCTTGTGCTTGGTGACAGGGTTATCCGCTGATGCATCTGAAGATGCGACCCGGACCATTTGTCCAGCAGGTCCCACTGGAAAGTTCTTGCGTGGAATCTGCCTAAAGGGATTGCTTCGTAGGAAGCCACCATTTTTCCCAGAACCCTTTCATTGATGTACTGAGACTTGGCTCGGTTATAGGAGGTTCCCGACTAGCTCGGATAACTCCCTGACTTTCTCCTCCGGGAGAAACCCCTTTTTCTGGACTGTGTCCAGGATCATCCCTAGGAACAGAAGACGAGTCGTCGGAATCAGCTGCGATTTTGGAATATTGAGAATCCAATCGTGCTGCCGCAACACTACCTGAGATAGTGCTACACCGACCTCCAACTGTTCCCTGGATCTTACCCTTATCAGGGAATCGTCCAAGTAAGGGATAACTAAAATTCCCTTCCTTCGAAAGAGTATCATCATTTCGGCCATTACCTTGGTAAAGACCCGGGGTGCCGTGGACCATCCATACGGCAGCGTCTGAAACTGATAGTGACAGTTCTGTACCACAAACCTGAGGTACCCTTGGTGAGAAGGGTAAATTGGGACATGAAGGTAAGCATCCTTGATGTCCCGAGACATCATGTAGTCCCCTTCTTCCAGGTTCGCAATCACTGCTCTGAGTGACTCAATCTTGAATTTGAACCTCCGTATGTAAGTGTTCAAGATTTTAGAATCGGTCTCACCGAGCCGTCCGGCTTCAGTACCACAACAGTGTGGAATAATACCCGTTCCCTGTTGCAGGAGGGGTACCTTGATTATCACCTGCTGGGAATACAGCTTGTGAATGGCTTCCAAAACTGCCTCCCTGTCAGAGGGAGACATCGGTAAAGCCGACTTTAGGAAACGGAGAGGGGGAGACGTCTCGAATTCCAATTTGTACCCCTGAGATATCACCTGAAGGATCCAGGGGTCTAATTGCGAGTGAGCCCACTGCGCGCTGAAATTCATTGAGACGGGCCCCCACCGTGCCTGATTCTGCTTGTAAAGCCCCAGCGTCATACTGAGGGCTTGGCAGAGGCGGGAGAGGGCTTCTGTTCCTGGGAACTGGCTGATTTCTGCAGCCTTTTTCCTCTCCCTCTGTCACGGGGCAGAAATGAGGAACCTTTTGCCCGCTTGCCCACGAAAGGACTGCGCCTGATAATACGGCGTCTTCTTATGTTGAGAGGCGACCTGGGGTACAAACGTGGATTTCCCAGCTGTTGCCGTTGGCACCAGGTCTGAAAGACCGACCCCAAATAACTCCTCCCCTTAATAAGGCAATACTTCCAAATGCCGTTTGGAATCCGCATCACCTGACCACTGTCGTGTCCATAACCCTCTACTGGCAGAAATGGACAACGCACTTAGACTTGATGCCAGTCGGCAAATATTCCGCTGTGCATCACGCATATATAGAAGTGCATCCTTTAAAATGCTCTATAGGCAATAATATACTGTCCCTATCTAGGGTATCAATATTTTCAGTTAGGGAATCCGACCACGCCAACCCCGCACTGCACATCCAGGCTGAGGCGATTGCTGGTCGCAGTATAACACCAGTATGTGTGTAAATACATTTTAGGATACCCTCCTGCTTTCTATCAGCAGGATCCTTAAGGGCGGCCATCTCAGGAGAGGGTAGAGCCCTTGTTCTTACAAGCGTGTGAGCGCTTTATCCACCCTAGGGGGTGTTTCCCAACGCACCCTAACCTCTGGCGGGAAAGGATATAATGCCAATAACATTTTAGAAATTATCAGTTGTTATCGGGGGAAACCCACGCATCATCACACACCTCATTTAATTTCTCAGATTCAGGAAAACTACAGGTAGTTTTTCCTCACCGAACATAATACCCCTTTTTGGTGGTACTCGTATTATCAGAAATGTGTAAAACATTTTTCATTGCCTCAATCATGTAACGTGTGGCCCTACTGGAAGTCACATTTGTCTCTTCACCGTCGACACTGGAGTCAGTATCCGTGTCGGCGTCTATATCTGCCATCTGAGGTAACGGGCGCTTTAGAGCCCCTGACGGCCTATGAGACGTCTGGACAGGCACAAGCTGAGTAGCCGGCTGTCTCATGTCAACCACTGTCTTTTATACAGAGCTGACACTGTCACGTATTCCTTCCAACAGTTCATCCACTCAGGTGTCGACCCCCTAGGGGGTGACATCACTATTACAGGCAATCTGCTCCATCTCCACATCATTTTTCTCCTCATACATGTCGACACAAACGTACCGACACACAGCACACACACAGGGAATGCTCTGATAGAGGACAGGACCCCACTAGCCCTTTGGGGAGACAGAGGGAGAGTTTGCCAGCACACACCAGAGCGCTATATATATACAGGGATAACCTTATATAAGTGTTTTTCCCCTTATAGCTGCTGTATTTTTAATACTGCGCATAATTAGTGCCCCCCTCTCTTTTTTAACCCTTTCTGTAGTGTAGTGACTGCAGGGGAGAGCCAGGGAGCTTCCCTCCAACGGAGCTGTGAGGGAAAATGGCGCCAGTGTGCTGAGGAGATAGGCTCCGCCCCCTTCTCGGCGGCCTTATCTCCCGTTTTTCTGTGTATTCTGGCAGGGGTTAAATTCATCCATATAGCCCAGGAGCTATATGTGATGCATTTTTTGCCATCCAAGGTGTTTTTATTGCGTCTCAGGGCGCCCCCCCCAGCGCCCTGCACCCTCAGTGACCGGAGTGTGAAGTGTGCTGAGAGCAATGGCGCACAGCTGCAGTGCTGTGCGCTACCTTGTTGAAGACAGGACGTCTTCTGCCGCCGATTTTCCGGACCTCTTCTGTCTTCTGGCTCTGTAAGGGGGCCGGCGGCGCGGCTCTGGGACCTATCCATGGCTGGGCCTGTGATCGGTCCCTCTGGAGCTAATGTCCAGTAGCCTAAGAAGCCCAATCCACTCTGCACGCAGGTCAGTTCGCTTCTTCTCCCCTTAGTCCCTCGATGCAGTGAGCCTGTTGCCAGCAGGTCTCACTGAACATAAAAAACCTAAAACTAAACTTTTCACTAAGCAGCTCAGGAGAGCCACCTAGTGTGCACCCTTCTCGTTCGGGCACAAAAATCTAACTGAGGCTTGGAAAAGGGTCATAGGGGGAGGAGCCAGTGCACACCAGGTAGTTCTAAAGCTTTACTTTTGTGCCCAGTCTCCTGCGGAGCCGCTATTCCCCATGGTCCTTACGGAGTCCCCAGCATCCACTAGGACGTCAGAGAAATATATAGTAATGCCCCCAATTTAATAACAATATATAGTAATGCCTCCATTATAACAGGAAAATACAGCCACTGTCGCACTCCCAGTAACCCTGACAAAGTGGGAGGAGCCGTCATGCTGCCAAGCACCATGGTCTTGTTGCTTTGTGGCACATTATAATTGTGGTAATGGCAAAGCGTGTGGCAGGTGGTACTGCGTACCCGCTGCCAAATTCTCAAAGGTACTCCATACCCGAGCATACCCGCTTACTTGCACCGCTGGGGGTATGCTAGCACCTTATAGATGTGTGTTTATACCTGCAATAAATGACTGAGCTGACTGAGTACCAGAGCCAGATTAAGACTCTATGGTTCGGGGACTCCCCCCAATGTGTCCCTTCAAGAATATTCTTTCCCTTAAACTATATACCCCCACGACTGCATTTTCTGAGGTGTCTACCTCCATTCAATGTTCCAGCAGCTCTACTAACCAACCATGCAATGCAGAGCTAGACCACTTGCTACAGAGATGATGTTTGTGCACTGTGCTTTGTGCCCTTATTCCCCTGCTGCCTACAAAAGTCCCTCGAAGCATAGCCATTTCCTGTTCCATGTTGCAGCCACCCAGCCAATCACAATGCCTTGTTTTCTGCCCTTATCATGGGATAGTACAGTACCTGCAGTCTGCCCGTTCCTCATCCAGTCTGTATCACCCCCTTGTATAATTACCACTGTCAGCCCCCGATTACCCTGAAAGAACCAAACTTTTTTGCAATGACAGTGTTGAGTATTCCAACCTTGGCCCTCATTCCGAGTTGATCGCTCGCAAGGCGAATTTAGCAGAGTTGCTCAGGCTAAGCCTACGCCTACTGGGAGTGTATCTTAGCTTCTTAAAATTGCGACCGATGTATTCGCAATATTGCGATTACAAACTACTTAGCAGTTTCAGAGTAGCTTCAGACTTACTCGGCATCTGCGATCAGTTCAGTGCTTGTCGTTCCTGGTTTGACGTCATAAACACACCCAGCGTTCGCCCAGACACTCCCCCGTTTCTCCGGCCACTCCTGCGTTTTTTCCGGAAACGGTAGCGTTTTTATCCACACGCCCCGAAAACGCTGTGTTTCCGCCCAGTAACACCCATTTCCTGTCAATCACACTACGATCGCCGGAGCGATGAAAAAGCCGTGAGTAAAAATACTATCTCCATTGTAAAATTACTTGGCGCAGTCGCAGTGCGAATATTGCGCATGCGTACTAAGCGGAATTTCACTGCGATGCGATGAAAAATACCGAGCGAACGACTCGGAATGAGGGCCCTTGTATCCAACAGTACAAACGTGTTTCCATGTTGTGTTCTTTGTGTGTTTACAGTCTAAAGGGATTGTAGAGACACTTATACAAGTTAGAGGACAGCAGAACTTTTGTTGCTGTTACATTCTATAAAACTGACAATGTTAAGGCCTGTACAAACATGATTATTGAGGGTGTGCTCTGAAATAGAAGATAACACTCCAATTAGTTACATGCCACTCCCTCTGCTCTCCACATTATTTGGAATGAGTAGTAAAAATGAAGACAATAAACTCTCTAATTCTGAAAACTGAATTCAATCTAAACATGTAAAGATATTGCAGGAAAATTACATTATATCTGACCTGTCAGGTTTGCAAATATGGTAGGTTTAAAGAGTGTCTCTTGCTCTAAAAAATATTTATCATTCATAATAAAGCATAATATATCAAGTACAGAGTTATATTCTTTCTGTTTGGCTTCTTTATGCTTACCGGGCTGGTTGCTAAGAGACGCGGGGTGACGCGTGCTATGTCAGATGACGCGCAACCGGAAATGTGCTTTCTGAGACAGGAAGCGCGATGCGTTCCATGGCGGTGGCGTGCGTTACATAGCCGGGAACTGCTTCCATTTATCTTCTGTATGGTTATTTCATTATTGCCTTTTTCATTTCTTATTGCTGCTTGTAGTTATTAACCTATACACACTGGTCTTGGCTATTTGGTGGACATCATACTATTTTGCTGCAAATAACAGATACGAGCTCCCTATTGGCTAGGAATTAATTGGTGGGCTGTCCCTTAGGGTATTATGGCTCCACAGGCAGGATGTGTGCAGGGGAGATGGCAGCCTAAAATTTTGGTCTTGACAAAGGTTCCATAGAGGACCGAAACGCTGACCCTGACCCTGTAAACTATGTGAGCTGAATTAAAGAAATCTCATTTTCACTATTGAAGAAGCCTGGTGAGTGCGTTCCTTGTCACTTTTTATATATCTATATATATATGTATATATATATTTTTTTTTTTTTTTTTTTTTTTAATCAGAATCACTATATTTATTTATTACCAAAATCAAATGCTGTCACCAAATAACTGTGTACAAACGGCGTGATTCTTAAGGCGGGTACACACTAGACAATATTTTAAGCGATATGGACGATTCCGATTCTTTGAAAGACATTTTGCTTAAAATCATCCAATGTGTATGCACTATGCAATGCTGATGTGCGTCTTCAGTGACATCCTCCTTTTGACTGCATGCAGGTCCGACGGGAGACATCGCCAGCGAGGGCCATGCTGCTGAATGCTGCAAGGACCCCGCTCCCCCTCCCCCCGTCGTCTAATGTGTATGCATTTGCTGACACCCGAGCCAGGTCCGTTGCCGCTGATATCGCTCTGGGTACACATTGTCTAGTAGGTACCCACCACTAGTCTGATGGATCTCAGAACATGGATAGAAATAGGACCGGCGCTTCCATTAGGCAGCTTTAGGCAGCTGTCTAAGGGTGCCGGGACCTGAGGGGGCAGCCTGCTAAAGCTGTCTGGAAAAAGTGGCATGGTCCACAGACTCCCCCCCCCCCCCCCCGGAGTGTGCCTAAACCTAACTCACCCCCTCCCACAGCCTAAACTTAACCTGGCCGTTAATACTTGGCTGCCGGGATTCCTTTGTTGGGATCCTGAGCCTTTCGGGAAGCCTTCGTCTGTGTTCTGACGGCTAGCGGGAATACAGTGTCCGTATTACAGCTGCTGAGATCCCAATAGCTGGGATCCTGAAAGTATACCATCTCATGAAGTTTGCGGAGTGTAGAGCAAAATATGGTGTCTGGGGAAATGCAGGGAAGACTCTAATGATAATCGCATACAGTTCTTCAGGCTACTCCAGATAGTGCTGTAGCACAAGGTAGGTTTGAGTAGAAAGTTAAATGGACACATCAGCACAGCTATCTGGGAATTACTTTAAGAACTTTCCCCTCTGAACTGCCTACTTATTATCCATTATCAACCTTGTGGCAAATGGGACATTCATTTGCATCCAGCTATATAAGACTTGCATGTAATGTCTACGTGTATATTGTAATGGAGTCTGTGACACAACATGGTTGCCAGCCTGTCCTCTAAGTGAATCCATAGCTACATAGATCTGGGAGTAGAGGACACTGATGTATAGTGGGGAGTCAGGGGTTAGTTTATGGCCCTTAGACTTATCTAAGAAGCTATAAACTATACTTATATCTGCCCCTCTCACCCACACTGGGTTGTTCATTCCTGAGAGAACAGCCAAGAGCTGGGGATGCACCATATAGCATACATTGTGAAATCCCTCCACACAGAAGGCTTACCTGCTGTTGAGTAAGTTAGGTTTTCTGAAACTATTATCCTCTTTTGTTCATTTGAAACTGTATCCTAATCGGTGTGCACTTATAAATATTTCTCATAATCTTTGTAACTCTTTTTTGTAACTGAAGCTCTAAAGATATTCTTGAAATTAAACATCTAATTTTTAGTTCTGGTCTGCGTTCTTAAGCCCAAAGGCCTCATGGTCTATGCTATCATTTTGAGACGTATTAATAATTGTGTGTGTAGGCCGAAGCGAAGACGGCCTTGCGTTTAGTCGCTAAAATCTTCCTGCTGGTGGCAGTTTCGGGTTTAAAGTAATCCAGTAGTCACGCACGGCGATTCTCGGATTGGTGTATCTGGAGAATCGGCCGGTGGTCGTGGCAAACCTGAATATGCAAACAACAATTATTTAATTATACATTAATAACTTTAAAACAAACTTCTCTGAATTGGAGATCCCTATTAAAGATCACTTCATGGTGACCTGAAGCACTTTCTTTTTGTCTATAATTGCATAATCTTTTGTTTTTCAATTTTTACACCTATTAAGTCTATAGCTAGTTATGATTTGCCCTTAAAGGTCATGGATGTTAAATTACAGCTGTACAGATAGATGTATCAATGCGTTAAGCAGTGACACAGGATGCTAGGTAACAATGATGAATAGTCCCCATAATCACTGTGCATCAGTCAGCGGCATCACTGGGGTCAGTGTCACACAGAGCTCCAAATAGACCCCGCGTGCTCCAGTGATGGGGGCTCCAAAGATGGGTGCACCAAAATGGAAGCATTGCTTCGCAGGGAAGGGGCCATGACCTCGCAGCACACTCCCATTTTCATCATTCTGGGAGCATGACAGCACTCTCGAAGATCCTGGGCTTCCCCCAGAGACTCTCCCCACACTGCCGGCTCCTCCTCAGTGACAGGAGCTGGGTGCTGCACATTAATGTCACAGTGCAGCACCAGCTCCCAGACACTGAGGAGGAGCCGGCATTTTGGTGTCACCCCCTGGAAAGGGGACACCATGGTACGGTCCGTACCCTCCTAGTGATACCACTGCATCAGTTTGTGCTAAGCAGCACTTTGTTTTGCCGTTAGATATTACAGGACCACTAAGCCCCAGATTTGAAATTTTCCAGTTTGAACCAAAAAGATACAGTAAATACTGCTGACATCATGATTCCGTTGTCATACCTCCCAATATATGAATGTTGTGGGATTGACATCTCAGATGTGCCCGAGGGATCCACTCTGCGTGAGTGGGGGAGTAGGAGGAGAAGGACAAGTATCACTTGGGGATATGGCAGCTGCATGGGTAGTTATGGTTCAGTATGTTTGACAGACGGATGGGATGCCAACAGTCACAATACCGACACCAGCATCCCGATCTGTGAAAGTGAAGCAAGTATGTTCCCCCCTCTCCCCTAACAATTCCTCCCTGCAACCTAACGCTAACTTCCCCCCTTAGTGCCTAACACTAACCTCCCCCGGTGGTACCTAAATTTAATCCCCCTTCCCCACAGCCTAATCCTTAACCTCATCCTGTAGTGCCTCAGTCAAACCTCCCTCCGGTGGTGCCTATACCTAACCCCCACAACCTAACATTAACCCCCCTTCTTCCCCGGGGGGCACCTAAATGGGTGTCGGGATTCCGGCGTTGGTCCCCTGAACCTGTCGGGATTTCAGTGTCCCCATTCTGACAGGTTTCGATATTCTGGCATTGGTATTCCGACTGCCAGGACCCCGACAGCCTACATCTTAACCACATCTCGGTAACTGATGATAGTTTCTCCTCTTCATTATATTTTAAAAATATAAACCAGAACTCCAGTGACTGCAGGGTTTATTATATCAGTGTTTCAAAGTCCAGTGACTCATCCTATGATCTAATCTAACATACTAAGCTTCTGTGAGATACATTTCAATTACTTCCTGCAAGTACACAATGGTATGATTCAACATTTTGGATCTTATTCAATGTTGGATGCACATGGAAATGTGAAATGGGTCTAGAAAACAAACTTGCATTCTGAGTTGGCCACAGATGCAGGATGCAACAAACTCTGCATACAGTAGGTAGCAAGTGCGTCTTCCTCCACATGCAAGTAACAGGAGCAGATTCCTCAGCAATACAACAGGAGCTGTGGATTTATTGGACGGGATGCACGAAGAAGACGTAACACCAGTGCCGTAACTAGACATTTTAGCGCTGTGTGCAAGAAACAGCATCAGCGCCCCCCCATATTTAAAGTAGGGCCATCAAAAATATAGGGGCGTGGCGTCATGGGGAATGGACGTGGCCACAAAATAATACCAATTCATATTACGCTGCACAGTAGTCTCCATTATTCAAATTATGCCGCACAGGAACGCCACTTACACACATTACACCAGGTAGAACCTCTATCACACATTACAGCAGGTAGAGCCCCACTTTAACACAGTACGCCAGGCAGAGTCCCCTTTTACACAGTACAGCAGGTAGAGCCCCCTTTACACAGTACGGAAGGTAGAGCCCCCTTTTACACAGTACGACAGGCAGAGCCCCCTTTTACACAGTACAGCAGGTAGAGCCCCCTTTTACACAGTACGCAAGGTAGAGCCCCCTTTACACAGTACGGAAGGTAGAGCCCCCTTTTACACAGTACGACAGGCAGAGCCCCCTTTTACACAGTACGGAAGGTAGAGCCCCCTTTTACACAGTACGGAAGGTAGATCCCCCTTTTACACAGTATGACAGGCAGAGCCCCCTTTTACACAGTACGACAGGCACAGCCCACTTTTACACAGTACGGAAGGTAGAGCCCCCTTTTGCACAGTACGGTAGGCAGAGGTACAGTGGTAAGAGTACAGGGTGTGCAGACAAGTTCTGTACTGGTGCAGAGAGGGTATATCCAGAACACATAACCCACCCACCTATATCTGCAGTGGGGGCACGGGGGGAGCATGGGTAGGCTCCATGAGTAGAGAGAGGGCTCTGGAGGGCTCCATAATCACTGGTATCCTAACTGAAAGCCCGACGTCCCAGGAAATCTGGAATGCAATACAGTCCTCCTACTCCTCCCTGTGTCACACTCACCTCTCGCTGCTGCTGGCGTTCCCATACGGGCCCTCTCCTGGACGTTGGCATCGTTCCTGAGCAGGTGCCCCGTTCCTCTTCACTAATTAGTCCACCGGCACCAAAAGAGCTGCACAGCTTCCCACAACCCGCGCAAATTACCGGCTCTGCGCACCAGTTTTTTGTGACAATGCAGCTGCCTCTTATAGATGCGCTGCCCTGCTCACAGCAACCAGTCACAGTGAAGGGCAACCCTGGGGTTCTCTCTACACTACATCTGCGACCCCTTCACTGTTGGGCTGCTGCAGGAAGTTCCCGGACCCTGACGCGTTCTGTTTGCTGGCGGTACATGTACTGCACTAAGATGGGCGATTAGTACTGCAAGGGACAGCTCTTCCGATAAGAGCTGTCCTTTGTGATGGCCTCCTGACACTGAACTTCTGGGTATCGGCCCCTGGAGTCCATCTGCGCATGCGTAAAGTGACACCGCAGCTGGGAAGGATCTGATCGGAACCCTCTCACAGCACAGTGCGAAAAGACTCCATAGGCTTCTATAGGGAAACGCCAGCAAAAGCTGGCATTACTCTCCGCACCGAAGCTCCGGGATAAGGGGAGCCACTTATTGTAGCTTCGGTTACGCTGATTTTGGTTCCAACTTTGGTTCCCAATAAATCCCACTTATTGTAGCTGATTTTGGTTCACCGCTCCATGTCAACAAATAGGCAGCCTTCTTCTTCCCAGTGTACTGTAGATAAAGTACTTTTTTTTTTCAAAACGGGTATTCAGTGTATTGTGATCTTGCAGAGTTTCAGTAGTTTACATGCATCTGCATTAATGAGGGTGTCTTGGATGCATTTGTCCAATGAGACACGGCTTGCAGACGTCATCATCATCATTATCATCAGTTTGCACCAGGGTTCGAGTACCTGTAAGTCATCTCCCTCCAAACAGACGCATATGTCACGTTGCACCGCCCATCTTGCTTTGACCTCGTGTACACACCCCTTTCAACTGCTGACATGACAGCCTTGAAAGGGGTCGCAAATCCTAGTTGCCTAGAAATAAAAGACACCCATCATGGAATGATGCACATCTGTGCTAAATTAAAAGAGCAAATGGCGGCAAAAAAAACTGCACGTTGAGTTAATGTCCTTCTTTTAATCAGGGCCTTTAGCTATTTCTCTGTACTACTTTCCCAATTACTGTTGTGTCATTATGCAAATCCAAACAGGTCTCAAACCAAAGACATATTTATGTACTGCAAGAAGCTACTTTCCATGTATGATTTCAGTATTTTATATAAAAAAAAACAATAGTTGCGCAGCTTCCTATTGTTTGCAGGGAATACATACTATCCTGGCAGTCTGGATGCTTACAGTCACATGACCAACCGCGGCATCCTTACATTGAAGATCCCGACATCAGAGGGGGTAAGTATTTCTATCCCATCCCCTACCCTAACCCTCGGGGTTTGTCAGCTGCGGCTAACCCTCGAGTGGTGGCAGCTAAGGCTAACCCCCTCCCTTAGTGCCTAACCCTAACCCCCCGTGCCCTAACCCTAACCTCAAGACTCACCTTTGGGTTGTCAACTGTCAGTGACTCGGTGCCATAAGTGGTGTCGGGATTCGAGCATCAGTGGCATGACTGCCGGCATCCTGACAGATGGGATGCTAAAATCATCTCATTTGTAGAATGGTGTCATGTAACAGAGCTTCAGAAAGATAATTTTCCACTTCCAACAATAACACTATACACACACGTAACCTTTTATGTAAAAAAAAATATATACACCATATTTTCATATATGGCCATTTATTTAGAGTGAACATACCCCCATCCAGTGATAAAGGGTGGACTGTACTAAATGACATCACCGCCATTCGTCATGATGCTAAGCGCATATGTACTTACATATGCGCTTAGCATTGCAAAGGAGCTGTCCTCCGCGATCACCGGCATCTCCTTGACTTTCGGGATTCGGCCCCGTGTCATTCTGCGCATGTGCAGAATGACGGGGTTGGCCGCGGGGCATACTGGGAGGGATCCCTCACACAGCAATGCGGAGAGAAGCCCATAGGCCTCTATGGGGTATCGCCATCGATCTCTTCCATGGTGCTGACCTGCCGGCCGGGTGTTAGTACATTAGGAAAATGCTGTAAACGCATTCTCCGTTTAGTACATCCCGCCTAAAGAATACTAATATGCAAGTTTTATTCACATTCTATAAAGTGTAACACTAAAGGGATTAATACGTTTCTTATTGCACTATATACAATTACCTCATTTATTTAAGGTAATAAAAGAGCCCACAGTGTTATGTAATGCAGGTACAGCACATGGCAGATGAGTCACTTATCTCCAGGCAAAGTACAGTTGTGATTACTTAATCCAATAAGCATAAAAAGTAAATGATGTAAATGTACCCGCAGCATAGTTACAAAAGATACATAATTATGAATGGAAAACTGATAATAAAATCAGGACATGAATGGAGGTGTGGGGAGCCCTGCAATATGTTTTATCATAACCATCTAATCTCATTTGTGCACACAGCCGCTCCCTGGTATATTACTACTTGATGTTGATCTTAGACAAGGAAGAGTACTGAAGGGCTTACAGGACTGACAGCATATGACGATGAGAAGAGAGAGAGACAGCTACAGTACAGTATATTAATCATTTTATAGTGTTGCTATTTATTTCCCTCATATTTTGGGACTATAAAAATATCAATAATGCATGTATACATTGATATTATGTAAGTGAGAAATAGTGTATAATGGTCCTCATGCCGGACAATCACGTGTTTTCCTGCAGAAAAATAATGTGTGTGTAACTGGATCATTAGAAAGTCACCCTGCACTAGATCCCCTAGAAACAACACAGCCTTCACAGATGTCAGCCTGCTTAGGAGTTCATCACTTCAGCCACACTGCCTTCCTGCAGTGGCTCCCCTTATATGGCTTCTGTGGGTTTTGTGCTTGGGGTTCTCATTTTAATACTAATTAATGCGACTCTTGTTCCCTTCCTTCTTCACATATTGGGACAATCCCCACATCCTCCAATAACTATTTAAAACCTAATGGAAATAATGTGACTTCTACAGCAAGCCTATCGTTTGTAGGTTGTTGTTCCTCCTCCTCCACTAATTTTACGTGGTTCTTCAGTCTCTCTTCGTAGGGTACTTCCCCCGCTTTACAATTACGGCTTCTTTGTAGCAATCGTGGCATTAGCTACACATCCTTTTCCCCTGACCACCAGGGGCACTCTTCTCTCAGTTCCATTTCCCAATAAAGATGGCCGCCACCCATTGAGTGGGAAATCTGAACATTTCTATACTCATGGAAGTGCAAAGATTGTCAGAGAAGCGCTCAAAGTCACTTGAAGGTTCTTAAAGATTCTTTTTGCAATTTTCTTTCAGAATGATAATCAGATGGAGATGGAGCTGGTACCTCTGAAATAGACCACTAATCTTGACATTAATGAGTTAGTTGGTAACACTTGGGACACACTGTCTACTCCAGCCGGGGAGGAGCTCCTAAGACAGCTTGTCCACCCACTTTGCCTAAGATTGATGCGTTTCGTTTAGAAGACTTCCTCAGGGGTGTTTTCTAAATGTAAGAGACAGGGGACATCCTAGTGATGAATTTAGAGTAAGACTCTCGTGAATAAAATATTAAATTAAAAATCCTAGGGATCTTTTAGTGACTGTGATGGTCCCTTTAAGAATATCTATCCAGGGGATCCTTAATAACAATGTAGCTATTATTTTGCTGTGAACTCCTGCATGTGCTCCCAATGCTGTCCTGGCTGTATTTCTATACTCATGTCTGCAATGTGACTAACCCAGCAGCAAAACTGGCCCTGCTGCTTGCCATGCCTCCCACTAGTGACTTGGCTCACTGACATCACTGTCCCGCAAACAGTGTCGGACTGGGGCATGAAGGGCCCACCAGGGGAATGCAGTCATAGGGGCCCATACCTAAGGGTGTGGACAGCCTACAAAGGGGGTGTGGCCAGCCTCCACAGAGGCTTGAAATACACAATAGTCTAGTGCAGTGTAATGCAACATATCTACCATGTATAATACAAGTGCACAGTCTGGAACCTGATCCCTAGAGGAAGAAGTGGGCACTCAGGCAGTGGGGCCTACCGGTGGTTTCCCTGGTACCCCTATGGGCCAGTCCGTCCCTGTCCGCAAATCCTGAAATGCAACAATACCTTAGCACCACTAGTGCCGCACCAGTGACCTTTACCTGCAGTCATCAGAATGGGCTATTTTAAATGTAGCAGGGGCCATTGCATATAATATATAATGTTCTCATTTACTTTTTTATCACCCAACTCATGTAACAACAGATCTGTGGATTTTGATAAATGACAAAATGAAGAGACCTGCAGTTAATATTTGTTTCTGTTTAGAATATAAAGTTTAGAATATATATTTTCATATAATAGTGGTATTCATTTTTTCTCACACAAATTATCTTTTACTTTATTATCTTTTACTTTGAGTTTTCTATCAGCTAACATATTTTGATTTGTTCTTTACAGGATAAACATGTATCAGACAGTGCCAAATGTAAAGAATGTAAAACAACTGCATGACACATATGTAATATGCTGAGCTCTATAAACATTGTTACAGTGACACCATCTGGACTGACTGGAGTATGACACAAAAAAAGGAAAAAGACACTGCTGAACAACGTTGTGGAAGCATTGTACTAGAAAAAAAAATTAACCATAAAAGAATTTCAATTAGATAAAAAAAGAAATAAAAAAAAATATCAAACCAAGGGAGATATTTGTCAAAGTATGGAGAGACATAATATTGTGAACGTTAAACCACCGGCCAATTTGCTTCTACCTTACATTTTATAGGTTGTGTTTGAAAAATAACAGTTGTTAGAAAGTACTCCAATTAATAAGTGATATCTTGATGGGCAAATGTTTTCTACCACTGTAATAAAGGCTAGAAATGTGTGTGTATTGTATATTGTTGCTTTTTACATTGTAAGCATACTGTATCACGGCCCTCATTCCGAGTTGTTCGCTCGGTATTTTTCATCGCATCGCAGTGAAAATCCGCTTAGTACGCATGCGCAATGTTCGCACTGCGACTGCGCCAAGTAACTTTACTATGAAGAAAGTATTTTTACTCACGGCTTTTTCTTCGCTCCGGCGATCGTAATGTGATTGACAGGAAATGGGTGTTACTGGGCGGAAACACGGCGTTTCAGGGGCGTGTGGCTGAAAACGCTACCGTTTCCGGAAAAAACGCAGGAGTGGCCGGAGAAACGGTGGGAGTGCCTGGGCGAACGCTGGGTGTGTTTGTGACGTCAACCAGGAACGACAAGCACTGAACTGATCGCACAGGCAGAGTAAGTCTGGAGCTACTCTGAAACTGCTAAGTAGTTAGTAATCGCAATATTGCGAATACATCGGTCGCAATTTTAAGAAGCTAAGATTCACTCCCAGTAGGCGGCGGCTTAGCGTGTGTAACTCTGCTAAATTCGCCTTGCGACCGATCAACTCGGAATGAGGGCCCACATTTCTTGATGATTTGGTAAGGGATGCAGTCAATTTACCTACAATCAAAATCCCGACAGTCAAAACACCAACACCAATTGACCGATAGACAAAATACCGACATGAACAAAATACCAACATTCAAAATGTTGACACGGTCAAAATACCGACATTTAAAATGTTGACAGGTAAAAAAATCGATATTAGCTTTTCATGATTTTTTTATTGAAACCAACTTTTTCATACTTTACCATCCTAGTGGACATGGAGGGGGAATATAATAGTGTGCCGAGTGCAGTGAGGCACCGTGCCCGAAGCATGGCGAGTGCAGCGAGCCCTGCGAGGGGACGCGGTACACTTATACGGTGTCCATATCGACCTATGTCAATATAAACACCAATTTCTTTTTGGAAAAACTTGTGTCGACTTTGTGACCTGTTGACATTTTAAATGTTTGTATTTTGACCATGTCGAAATTTTAAATGTTGGTATTTTGACCATGTCGGTATTTTGACCTTGTTGTTATTTTGACCATCGGTCAATTGTTATCGTTATTTTGACAGTCGGGATTTTGATTGTAAGTAAATCATACTGATCCCTTCTATAATCATGACATTTTATTTTTGGTTCAATTATTTTATTGTGAAATTATTTATAAGCAACATAGCTTTATCTATTTTTTAAGTATTTTGCTTTATTCTTAGTAATTTCGCTGGTTTAAAACAGGTCCTAACAATTACAGTATGTACATTTCATCAATATTTGTAAATAATACCCCTTTCATATCGCCACTTCGACGAAGGATCTTGGTGTGAAGTGGTAGGGTTGTTACTATCTCCTGTACAAAGTTGAAAAGAAAACTGGTCCATTCCAAGCCATGGGGGTAATTCCAAGTTGATCGCAGCAGGATTTTTTTTAGCAGTTGGGCAAAACCATGTGTACTGCAGGGGAGGCAGATATAACATGTGCAGAGAGAGTTAGATTTGGGTGTGGTGTGTTCAATCTGCAATCTAATTTGCAGTGTAAAAATAAAGCAGCCAGTATTTACCCTGCACGGAAATAAAATAACCCACCCAAATCTATCTCTCTCTGCACATGTTATATCTGCCTCCCCTGCAGTGCACATGGTTTTGCCCAACTGCTAAAAAAAAATCCTGCTGCGATCAACTTGGAATTACCCCCCATGTCCTTTCTCTGCTCCTTCGCAAAATGCACAGTACTTACACATAGGGATGTAGTTGTGATCCCAGCATTTGGGATCCCGGCAGTCAGAATGCCGGTCTTGAAATCCCAACACCTTTCAGAATTTTGCCGTAGGCATCCTAACTGTAGAAAACCAGAACGTAAGTATGCCAGGGAGGGTTAGGCTGCGGGAGGAGGTTTAGGGCTAGGCTGCGCGGAGGGGAGGTTAGGGTTACGCTGCAGGGAGGGAGGGTTAGAATTAGCAGCACGTGCCTCCTACACTGCTGTCAGGATTTCAAGCAGTCTGTATACCGGTGTCTATATTCTGACCGTCGGCATCCTGCCTGCTGGTATCCCATACTCAACACCACACACATATGGGTAGACACAGCCTAACCTGGCATGTATACATTTATTCCTTCATAGGAGCTGGTTCTTTGGCTATAGTTGCACCCTTGGACACACTCAGGTGGCGCACTGGAGATATAATGTAGCGCATAGGAGCTCCATTGTATCCAATGGTGGGAACTTTGCGGTCAGCGGTAGACCGCGAGGTTATGTGGGGTCACTCTTGTGACCGCAAAGTTCCCACCATTGGAAACAATGAAGCGCATATGCGCTACATTGTATCTCCAGTGCGCCGCCTGAGTGACAGTTCAGGCGCGCACAGCCAATCAGGAGAGTGCCATGATGTGGCGCTCCCTGATTGGCTGAAGGGACCCTCTTTGACAGCAGTCATGGGGGGTCCCACCAGTCGGGGAAAGGGGTCCCATGTGTACACATGGGACCCCTTTCAGTGCGTGGTTCGGGTTTTTTGTTTTTTTATTTTACCAAGTACGTGGATTACAAACTTAAGAAGAGGACCGATCTACACTGGATTGTTTGTGGGTATAATTTTATTTACAGGTACCCCTGGATTCTACTGGAGAAGAGGACCGACTGCTATGTGTCAACATAGGTAAGTATGTGTGTATGTAGGTGTGCATGTATGTAATAAAGTTATACTGTCATGGTGTGTACGTTGTGTTTTTTGGGGGTATTTTTTTGTAGTAGAACTACAAGTACCAGCGGGCCCATTATTTCCCCGCGTGCTGGTACTTGTAGTTCTCCAAGTACCAGCTTGCGGGGGAGGCTTGCTGGGACTTGTGGTTCTGCTGCAAAAAACAATATTTTTTTTGACCCAAAAGGCTATCAGCCCCCCATCCGCCGCCCTTGCTTCACCCCTGGCCCTTGGGTGGCTGGAGGAAAGGGGCCCTAGATTAAAGGGGTCCCCACTCCTCCAGGGTACCCCGGCCAGGGGTGACTAGTTGGTGATTTAATGCCAGGGCCGCAGGGACCTATATAAAAGTGTCCCCCGGCTGTGGCATTATCTCTCTGACTAGTGGAGCTTGGTGCTGGTGTTCAAAATACGGGGGGGACCCCTACATCTTTTGTCCCTCGTATTTTTTGCACGAGGACCAGGCGCAGAGCCCGGTGCTGGTTGTTAAAATATGGGGGAACCCCTGTCAATTTTCCCCGTATTTTTACAACCAGGACTGGCTCAAAGAGCCCGAGGCTGGTTATGATTAGGAGGGGGGACCCCACGCAATTTTTTCAGGATTTAGTCATCACTTTTGTCCTGTCCATGAAGTCGAATCCATGCTGCCCACTATTCGCCAATTGGTCCGTTTTTCGACATGGGGACTGTCGAATCCGTTATTAATTGAATATGTCGAATTCTGGTCCCGGGTGGAGGGTTTCGCCTGTCGAATTGTGTCGAATTCACACCAGAATTCGACCGCAATTGAATATACCCCATAGCGTCAATTTTGGATGTGAAGTAGGTGCAAAGTCAAGAGCAGAGCGTGAGGAGGGGAGTCGAGGCAGGGGTAGGCAAAGGAGGTACAGTATTTGAAAGTAGTGAAGAGACTGACGGAGGAGGGGAGATGAGGTTCTTGAAATATGACTGTCCAGAGAGGGAAAGGGCCGCACTGTAGAATGTGAGCATAAATTTGAAATAAAGGAAGTTGGTGGTTCGTGAACACTTTTGCAGCTATCTGGTGAATTTGGAATGCCAGGGTTGAGGTGTTGATCTGTGAGGTCGGATAGTGGTCACTGGAGCAACAGAGTCAAGAGCAGAGAGGCTTGGTATAGGGAAGTGGCTTATTTAGGGCAGGAAGAGAATAGGAGAGAGAAGTGAGTGCTGCCTTAGGAGGCAGAGGTAAAGAAGCAGAGAGGGATAAGTTAAAAGAGAGCAGGTGATAGTCAGAGAGGGGGAATGGGGAGTTAAAGTAATCAGAAATATCACAATGGTGAGTGAAGATCAGGTCAGTGAGTTCCCACTAACATGGGAGAATGAGGATGTCTATCAGGAGAGGTCAAACGATGAGGTGAGCGTAAGAAGTTTAGAGGCAGAGAATTTTGTGTAGATATTGATAGGGTTGTTAAAGTCACCTACAATAGTGAAGTGAGGGAGCCAGGAAGAAAAGTTCTTGAGGAATTTGGAGAGTGCCAGGGGCGTGGTAAATGACAGTTACTCGAGGATGAACAGGTTGGAGGCTTATAACGTGGACCTCAAATGCAGAGAATGTAATGGACAGTTCTGGGTGGGTGTGAGAATGTAAATCCCCCAGGAGAGAGAGCAGCAGGAGATGTGGTGTCAAAGGGAAAATGCAGGTTTATGTAATGGCCAGGATATTCTGGTGAGTTGGAGATGGGTGGTGACCAGTTTGTCACAGACAGATCTGACATTCCAGAGAGCACAGGAGAGAGTTAATGGGAGAGATGTGAATGACATTAACAGGGTTGCTGTAGCGTTGAGGTAAGATTAATTAGGAAAGCAGGGATAAAGAAAATGTAGTGATGGTGGGGTTCTTGACCTAGAAAGGGAAACTGCAGGAGGGCGGTAGTTTGGGAGTTCAGTGGGATGCAAATGGAGGTGAGGTAAAATGACAGGGAGAGGAGGGAGGGAGCAGGGCTGAGTGGTGGGGTGGTAGGCCCATGGTGGAGAAGAGGTGAATGAAAGTGGGGAAACAGGAGACGAGGGGAAGGAAAGCAGAGAGGTGGATGGGAGAAATAGGAGGAGAGAGAGAGGAGGAGGTGTAAGAGACATGAGGTAAGGATACAGGTGGGTACAAGGGGCAAAATGAAGGATTGGGTAGACACTGAGTGGGTCGAAGATAACCTGAGAAAATCAGAGCATTAGATTTACAGAAATGCAGGTGAAAGTACAGTGTTGGTAAATGTGCAAGCTCAATGGCAATAATTTATATTTATGTTGTGGCTGCAAATTCTTGACACATGCGCATTGTGATAATCTCCTAGGCTGAGCAGGGTGGGAACAAGAAATCTTGTGGCCCGGTACTCTGATATCTCTGGAACCCCAACAACCTCCTCAGTAGGAGAGAGAGATGACTAGGGCAGAAGGAGAGAGAGACCAAGGGGAAAGAGAGTGAGAGAGACTTGAGGCAAAGGGAGAGAGACAGACCTGGGTCAGCTAGAGACTTGTTGCAGAGAGAGAGAGACCTGGCAGAGAGGGAGAGAGAAAGAGACATGGAGCAGAGCGAGAGAGAAATACCTGTGGCAGAGGGAGAGAGAGCCACTGGCAGAGAGGGAGGGAGAGAGACCAGTGGCAGGAAGAGATATACCAGGGGTAGAGAGGAAGAGAGGCCAGGAGCAGATAGAGAGAGAAACCAGGGGCAGAGAGGGGAAGAGAGAGAGACCGGGACAGAGAGGGAAAGAGGGAGACCAGGGGCAGAGAAATAGAGAGAGATCAGGGCAGAGAAAGAAAAAAAAGGTCATAGGAAGAGAGGCACAAATCAGTGCAGAGAGAGAGACCAGGGGCAGAAAGGGAGAGACTAGGGGCAGACAGAAAGAGACCAGGACGGTGAGAGGCAGATACCAGTGTTTTGACACTTTCTATTCACTAGTGTGGCTGACCACCTCACACAGCTCCAGGGAAATATGTTCTGTACTTGCCCAAGCACCTAGATTCCTTTTAATACTACTTGGGAATCCTACCTCTGTCTGCTACTACTGGTGATGTACTGTAACAGCTCCTCTTGCTGAAGTCATGCAGTCTGTTTTCCAAGCTCTGAAATGACCTTCGGAGAGAACAGCCTATGATTCATCCAATCTCCTATGCCGCTGATTTCATGGATATGCTGTCGCTGGGTCCTAACTCTTGCACTGTTTAGAGGCTGGCTGCCAAGCTCCCCCTGCTCTTTCAGCCGGTACATTGCTGCTGCTCTGTTTGATGGGGGCAGGGCCGGCAACAGAAATATTGAGCCCTGGTACAATGATATCTCTGGGGTCCCCTCAGATCATTCATATTTTATATATATATATCAGAGCGCAACGGAATTTGCTGCCCAATATAAGAAACGGTTAATAAATATATATAAGGAGATTTATAGTAAGACTTACCATTGTTAAATCTCTTTCTGCAAGGTACACTGGATTCCACAGGGAATAACATCGGGGTTGGATCTTGATCTGAGGCACCAACAGGCCAAAGCTTTGACTGTTCCCAGGATGCACTGCACCGCCTCCTCTATAACCAGTCCAATGCAGTAGCAGGTAAAAGAGACGACAGTAGTTAGTAGCCACAGATAACCACATTCTCGCGACAGGAGAAGGTACCAGCGGCTAATGCCATACAAACCCAAAGAAGCTAAGTGTGTCAGGGTGGGCGCCCTGTGCAATCCAGTGTACCTCGTACAAAGAGATTTGACAATGGTAAGTCTTACCACAAATCTCCTTTTCTGCAGCGGAATACACTGGAATTCCACAGGGAATAACATCGGGGATGTCCTAAAGCAGTTCCTAATAGGAGGGGACGCACTGTAGCGAGCACAAGAACCCGGCGTCCAAAGGAAGCATCCTGGGAGACGGAAGTATCTAAGGCATAGAACCTGATGAACGTATTCACTGAGGACCACGTAGCCGCCTTGCACAATTGTTCTAGGGACGCACCACGGCGGGCCGCCCAAGAAGGTACAATAGACCGAGTAGAATGGGCCTTGATATTAGCAGGAGCTGGAAGTCCAGCCTGTACATAAGCTTGTACAATCACCATTCTAATCCATTTGGCCAAGGTCTGCTTATTTGCAGGCCAGCCACGTTTGTGAAAACCAAAAAGGACAAAGAGAGAATCAGATCTCCTAAGAGAGGCCGTTCTCTTCACATAAATACGGAAAGCCCGTACCACATCCAAAGACCGTTCTTTGGAGGACAAACCAGGAGAGATAAAGGCCGGAACCACAATCTCTTGGTTAAGGTGGAAAGACGACACCACCTTAGGTAGATAACCACGGTGAGTTCTAAGAACCGCACAATCACGGTGAAAAATCAGAAAGGGTGACCGACAGGATAAGGCACCCAAGTCCGAAACCCTTCTAGCAGAGGCAATAGCCAGCAAAAACAAGACCTTAAGCGTAAGCCATTTAAGGTCCACAGACTCAAGGGGTTCAAATGGAGACTCTTGTAGAGCATCCAGAACCACAGACAAATCCCAAGGAGCCATAGGAGGGACATAGGAAGGTTGAATCCTTAAAACACCCTGAGTGAAAGTATGAACGTCAGGCAGAGATGCAATTTTTCTCTGAAACTATACAGACAAGGCTGAAACATGTACCTTGAGGGAGGCCAGATGAAGACCTAAGTCCAGGCCTTGTTGCAGAAAAGCCAAAAGTTTGGCAGTACTGAACTTGTATGCATCATGATTCTTAGCCGCACACCAGGTAAAGTAAGAATTCCGGACTCTATAATAAATCCGAGACGAAGCCAGTTTACGGGCTTTCAACATCGTTTGAATGACTGCCTCAGGAGAACCTTTGGCCCTCAGAGTTGAAGCTTCAAGAGCCACACCGTCAAAGCCAGTCTGGCCAGATCCTGGTAGACACAAGGGCCCTGAACGAGGAGGTCTGGGTGTTGCGGAAGTAGAAGAGGACGCTCTATCGAGAGACCCTGCAGGGCTGGAGCAATTAGAAGTAGTAATCCTCCTTCTTGCTTGAACTTCCTTATTACCCTGGGCAGGAGTGACACAGGAGGGAATATGTATGGCAGCCGAAAGTTCCATATAATAGCCAGGGCGTCCATGAACGCTGCTTGAGGATCCCTTGTCCTTGCTCTGAAGACCGTAACCTTGTGATTGTGTCGAGACGCCATCAGGTCTACATCTGGTAGGCTCCACTTGTCCATTAGGAGTTGAAAGACGTGTACGTCCTGACGACTGAGGAAGTCTGCTTCCCAGTTGAGGACCCCTGGAATGAATACTGCCGATATGGCTGGCAGATGGCGTTCCGCCCATAGAAGAATCTTTGACACTTCCATCATTGCCATGCGGCTTCGAATGCCGCCTTGATGATTTATGTACACCACCGTGGTGGCGTTGTCCTATTGTACTTGAACAGGCCTGTTCTGTACCAGAGGCAGGACCAGTTTCAGAGCATTGAACACTGCCTGCAACTCCAGAATGTTTATCGGAAGGAGAGATTCCTCCCTGGTTCACCACCCTGAAGAGAGTGTTGCTCCATTACCGTGCCCCAACCCCGCAGGCTGGCATCCGTCATTAGGAGGAGCCAGTTGGAGATCCAGAAGGGACGACCCCTGCTCAATTGTATATATAGGACCCTGATGCACTTAGCCCCGGTCAGGGTACAGAATATAGGGATAGCAATATGTGTGAGATACACGGAATAGGATCCACACAGCAGCTATTGGCACACACAGTCACATGTACAATGCAGAAATTATTACAAACAACAATAAAACTGCACTGAACTAGCAATAGTAAGTAAAGCTATGTATGTATACAGATATAATTAACAATGCACAGTAAATACTGGATGTATACCACAGGATACTTGTACTAAATATCCCTACAGTTATGCACTTGTTCTTAACTAACGCTGTCTAAACGACATGTAGAATACTTAAGTGTCCTTTAAATGCACAGGGCTGATGAGGCAGGCTGCTTTACAGAGGAGACAGTGCCCAGCAGTCCCAGAATCAGCGCAGCTCTGTGTTATGGCGCCCAAACACTGACAGGGAGTGAGGGAGAGAGAGAGATGTAGCTCCAGGGCAGGAACATCTGCTGTAGATGGCGCCTAAGGCTGGGGGAGGGGCTACAGGTCAGAGCCTTATCCCCTCTGCTGGACTTCACCACCGGGTACTATGGAGCCTGTACTAAACGGATTTTAGTAAATCTGACCTGTGCTCCTTGCCCTGGTGGATATAGTGGGGTCTCTGCACGGCCACAGTGTCCATGCCAGCGGCGCGGTCCGTCTCCAGAGACCACGTCCGCATCGCATTTTCGATGGGTCCTGCCTGGGGGACCCTCTTTCCGCCTCTGTATCGTGCGGCCACATGATCCAGGAGAGCAGCGGTGGTATGTGTGCCTGATGAGACCGGAGCGCCTCCGCTGTTAGTACCCGGCAACCAGGGTGCGGGAGTATACATCGCCGCTGGGGGAGGTGAGGGAGCCGCAGCACGATATGTCAGTCTGACATATAGCACCAAGTGCCTATGCTGCGGCCAGGGGCGTAGCCAGAACTTTGTGGGCCCCATAGCAACATTTTGAAGGGCCCCTGTCTTAATGCTTCTAGAGACCCCTATCAACAGCAATTGTTAATGTTAAGCCCCATAATAATATATTCTGAACCACATTAGTGCCTTAGTGAATGTTATGCCCCGTAGCCGTGCCCTAGCTTATTTTATGAACCATAGTAGTGCGCTAGTTCATTGTAGGGCCACCAGTACACATCATCCAACATGGTGACCCCTGTTCACATAATGAAATGCAGTGTGCCCAGTTCATATTATGTTACACTACAGCCCCCCAGTTCATGTTATGCCACACTATAGTGACTCTACTTCATATTGTGCCACATTACAGATTCCCAGTTCAGATTATGAAATATTATAATGCCCTCCAATTTATACCACATTACAATGAGCAAGTCAAGGGGCATAATTAGACATATTAAAGGCCCCAAGGCAAAGGTTTGTAAGAGCCCCTGCATATTACCCAAAGTGTGCCCCTTTCAGCTCTGGGCCCCATAGCAGCTGCACTACCTGCACCTATGGTAGCTATGCCCTTGGCTGCGGCCCTTGAAGTCTTCTTTCTTGCCAGAAAAGCTCTTTTCAGGGCTGCCCAGCGCAGCCCTCCCTGTTAGCTGCCTGCACTGCAGGCACCAACTTACAAACTGAGCTCCAGTGCCTGGAGGCGGGGGATATAGAGGAGGCGGTGCAGTGCATCCTGGGAACAGTCAAAGCTTTGGCCTGTTGGTGCCGCGGATCAAGATCCAACCCCGATGTTATTACCTGTGGAATACCAGTTTACCCCGCTGCAGAAATATATTTATTTATCTATACAAATATATAAATATGTATATCTATCCTTGCTCCCCCCCCCCCCCCGACACAGTCACACACCACAGTCTGTACCTCCCTCTCTCCTTCTTCCCAAACACCCCACAGTCTGTCTCTCCCAAATGATTCCATGCAGCATTCCTAGCTCCCCCACCCCATCCCAAAGCCCTATATCCCCTCACCAATCCACTCTTACCCTGGGGAGAGGCTAACCTGTACTGCACTCCCCAGTATCCAGACCCGAACACCACACAGCAGGTGCCATGCGGCCCTCACACCACACTAGAAGAGGCCAGCGCAGAGCACATGAATCCTGGCCAGGGGAGCTGCTGCCATGTCCTGTAACTGCCTGCAACAGAGCTGGACCCGGAAGAGCAGACACACACTTGTGCCGCACAGCTAGTATGTGTGAGAGGCTCCTGTCACTCTGAGGCTGCGCCCACACAGCCTACAGCTCGCTGCTATATTTGGACAAGCGGATCACATCCCTGCCGGGCAATAAGTGTTGTATCCTTGGGGCCCTTCTGATCCTTGGGGCTCGGTACAGGTGTCCCCTTTGACCGCCTCCTGTCGCCGGCCTTGATAACTAGAGAAGGATCAAAAAATCAGCCGTCTGTTTCTCCCCATATACCCTTCTATCTCCTGTGAGCTACATAAAGGACAGAGGACGCCTTTCAGTTATCTATTCTGCATGTGACCATGAGTAGTGCTGTTCCATATTGTGTAATTACTGATGCTTGGACATCTCGGAGGGCACCAGGGCAAGAACAGTAATTGGAAGAGTGGCGTGCTGGACTTCTTCTCATTATACCCAAAGAGGGCGAGTGGTATGACCCTATGGGGTTACTCGAAGTCCGATGGTGTGACAGTTTGCGCAGTGCAGTGGGTTACAGCCGTAGCTGGTGGGCGTCTCAGTAGACAACCCATCGCCTACCTCTTTAGTGCCCCAGTCATAATCAGCCCCTTTGCACTTATACGAATTAGGACAATATAATAAATATATCACAATGTATGATTGCTACAATACAAATAATACTCTGCCTCCCTTTAAAACCCATAAAGGACTTTGAACGGGATGTACTAAATTGATTCCCATATGTACTAAGCTCTGGAAAGAGATACTTTCCAGAGCTTGGACCCAGTAGGCCAGGCATGTCCAAACTGCGGCCCTCCAGCTGTTGTGAAACTACACATCCCAGCATGCCCTGACACAGCTTTAGCATTATCTGACAGCAAAACTGTCAGGGCATGCTGGGATATGTAGTTTCACAACAGCTGGAGGGCCGCAGTTTGGACATGCCTGCTGTAGGCTATGCCATCTGTAGGTAGCGTTGCCTAATAGAAACCTATGGGCTTCTTATTGATTCATGAGAGGGATCTAAATGGATCCCTCCCAGTGTCCCCTGCGGTGTGAGCATCATTCTGTGAGTGAGCAGAAGGACTCCTGGGTCCTAAACTCGGAC
Source organism: Pseudophryne corroboree (assembly GCF_028390025.1). Lineage (NCBI taxonomy): Eukaryota > Metazoa > Chordata > Amphibia > Anura > Myobatrachidae > Pseudophryne > Pseudophryne corroboree. The sequence goes on along the minus strand of NC_086444.1, from coordinate 977,677,636 downwards.
GTCCAATCATTGCACTTACTGAATGTACAGAAAGATCTTGTGCAGAATCACCCTATTTCTCTACTGGATCCATTATATTTGCAGGTACACCCAAAAAAACACGCATTACTAAATATACCCCTTACAACCCTCTGACTCAGGCTGCAGGATGGCTTCACCGCCCCTCTCTGTGAGAATAGATTAAGGAGCATTGTACAAAACCTCTTTAATCCCATTTATAGCTGTAGCCTTTGCTGATGCTACCAATTATAACTATCTGTGCCCGCATATCTGGGGATGATTTATGAAACAGAAGTGCTTAAGGTGACTTCTTATTCTGAATGCCTTCTTTTATTTTTGAGGTCTTTTGTCAACGCAGTTCACCCTAAAAGAGATTTAAGGATTAATTACTGCTTTGCCCAAAAAGTAAACCCGGTGTGTACATACATCTCTGATATTTTTAGATATACGCATGTGCAGATCAGGGAGTGCGATGCTGCGGCGACAGGCAGCGTTGCAGAAAATGGGGCATGTTACACAGCGCATGCACACAGTGTCTAATCACCGCTGCTCTACAGCAGATCAGTGAATGATAGGAGCCACCCAACTGCACCTCCCCCCCAATGCGGGATACTGCAGCCTGCGGGTGGGACAGCGGTTCAGTCCCAAAAAACGGGGCTGCCCCGCAAAAAGCGGGACAGATGTGTGTGTGTGTGTGTGTGTGTGTGTGTGTGTGTGTGTGTGTGTATGTATGTATGTATATATATATATATATATATATATATATATATATAAATCCACTCATATAGTGAAAAATGATTAATTCAGCCTCGGATTCTCCCGTATGGCTCGGTTAACCCGAGCGCGCCCGAACGTCATCATCCCGCTGTCGGATTCTCGCGAGCTTCGGATTCTATATAAGGAGCCGGGCGTCGCCGCCATTTTTCACTCGTGCATTGGAAATTATAGTGAGAGGACGTGGCTGGCGTCCTCTCACTTTGTTTCAGGGGGCTGCATATCTTTATTCTGGGGACCAGCAGTATTATAGGAGGAGTACAGTGCAGAGTTTTGCTGACCAGTGACCACCAGTATTATACGTTCTCTGCCTGAAAAACGCTCCATATCTGTGCTCAGTGTGCTGCATACAGTATATTTGTGCTCACACTGCTTTATTGTGGGGACTGGGGACCAGCAGTATTATATAGGAAGAGTACAGTGCAGAGTTTTGCTGACCAGTGATCACCAGTATTATACGTTGTCTGCCTGAAAAACGCTCCATATCTGTGCTCAGTGTGCTGCATATATCTGTGCTCACACTGCTTTATTGTGGGGACTGGGGACAAGCAGTATTATATAGGAGGAGTACAGTGCAGAGTTTTGCTGACCAGTGATCACCAGTATTATACGTTCTCTGCCTGAAAAACGCTCCATATCTGTGCTCAGTGTGCTGCATATATCTGTGCTCACACTGCTTTATTGTGGGGACTGGGGACCAGCAGTATTATATAGGAGGAGTACAGTGCAGAGTTTTGCTGACCAGTGATCACCAGTATTATACGTTCTCTGCCTGAAAAACGCTCCATATCTGTGCTCAGTGTGCTGCATATATCTGTGCTCACACTGCTTTATTGTGGGGACTGGAGACCAGCAGTATTATATAGGAGGAGTACAGTGCAGAGTTTTGCTGACCAGTGACCCCCAGTATTATACGTTCTCTGCCTGAAAAACGCTCCATATCTGTGCTCAGTGTGCTGCATATATCTGTGCTCACACTGCTTTATTGTGGGGACTGGGGACCAGCAGTATTATATAGGAGGAGTACAGTGCAGAGTTTTGCTGACCAGTGACCACCAGTATTATACGTTCTCTGCCTGAAAAACGCTCCATATCTGTGCTGCATTGTAGTATATAGTAGGAGTACAGTGCATAATTTTGCTAACCACCAGTATATAATATATAGGAGTACGGTACAGAAGGCCACTGCTCTACCTACCTCTGTGTCGTCAAGTATACTATCCATCCATACCTGTGGTGCATTTCAGTTTTGCACAGTTTGCTGACCACAAGTATATAATATATAGCAGTACGGTACAGTAGGCCACTGCTCTACCTACCTCTGTGTCGTCAAGTATACTATCCATCCATACCTGTGGTGCATTTCAGTTTTGCACAGTTTGCTGACCACCAGTATATAATATATAGCAGTACGGTACAGTAGGCCACTGCTCTACCTACCTCTGTGTCGTCAAGTATACTATCCATCCATACCTGTGGTGCATTTAAGTTTTGCACAGTTTGCTGACCACCAGTATATAATATATAGCAGTACGGTACAGTAGGCCACTGCTCTACCTACCTCTGTGTCGTCAAGTATACTATCCATCCATACCTGTGGTGCATTTAAGTTTTGCACAGTTTGCTGACCACCAGTATATAATATATAGCATTACGGTACAGTAGGCCACTGCTCTACCTACCTCTGTGTCGTCAAGTATACTATCCATCCATACCTGTGGTGCATTTCAGTTTTGCACAGTTTGCTGACCACCAGTATATAATATATAGCAGTACGGTACAGTAGGCCACTGCTCTACCTACCTCTGTGTCGTCAAGTATACTATCCATCCATACCTGTGGTGCATTTCAGTTGTGCGCAGTATATATAGTAGTAGGCCATTGCTATTTATACTGGCATATAATTCCACACATTAAAAAATGGAGAACAAAAATGTGGAGGGTAAAATAGGGAAAGATCAAGATCCACTTCCACCTCGTGCTGAAGCTGCTGCCACTAGTCATGGCCGAGACGATGAAATGCCATCAACGTCGTCTGCCAAGGCCGATGCCTAATGTCATAGTAGAGAGCATGTAAAATCCAAAACACAAAAGTTCAGTAAAATGACCCAAAAATCAAAATTAAAAGCGTCTGAGGAGAAGCGTAAACTTGCCAATATGCCATTTACGACACGGAGTGGCAAGGAACGGCTGAGGCCCTGGCCTATGTTCATGGCTAGTGGTTCAGATTCACATGAGGATGGAAGCACTCATCCTCTCGCTAGAAAAATGAAAAGACTTAAGCTGGCAAAAGCACAGCAAAGAACTGTGCGTTCTTCTAAATCACAAATCCCCAAGGAGAGTCCAATTGTGTCGGGTGCGATGCCTGACCTTCCCAACACTGGACGGGAAGAGGTGGCGCCTTCCACCATATGCACGCCCCCTGCAAGTGCTGGAAGGAGCACCCGCAGTCCAGTTCCTGATAGTCAAATTGAAGATGTCACTGTTGAAGTACACCAGGATGAGGATATGGGTGTTGCTGGCGCTGAGGAGGAAATTGACAAGGAGGATTCTGATGGTGAGGTGGTTTGTTTAAGTCAGGCACCCGGGGAGACACCTGTTGTCCGTGGGACGAATATGGCCATTGACATGCCTGGTCAAATTACAAAAAAAATCACTTCTTCGGTGTGGAATTATTTTAACACAAATGCGGACAACAGGTGTCAAGCCGTGTGTTGCCTTTGTCAAGCTGTAATAAGTAGGGGTAAGGACGTTAACCACCTCGGAACATCCTCCCTTATACGTCACCTGCAGCGCATTCATCATAAGTCAGTGACAAGTACTAAAACTTTGGATGACAGAGGAAGCAGTCCACTGACCACTAAATCCCTTCCTCTTGTAACCAAGCTCCTGCGAACCACACCACCAACTCCCTCAGTGTCAATTTCCTCCTTAGACAGGAAAGCCAGTAGTCCTGCAGGCCATGTCACTGGCAAGTCTGACGAGTCCTCTCCTGCCTGGGATTCCTCCGATGCATCCTTGAGTGTAACGCCTACTGCTGCTGGCGCTGCTGTTGTTGCTGCTGGGAGTCGATCGTCACCCCAGAGGGGAAGTCGGAAGACCACATGTACTACTTCCAGTAAGCAATTGACTGTCCAACAGTCCTTTGCGAGGAAGATTAAATATCACAGCAGTCATCCTGCTGCAAAGCAGATAACTCAGGCCTTGGCAGCCTGGGCGGTGAGAAACGTGTTTCCGGTATCCACCGTTAATTCACAGGCAACAACAGACTTGATTGAGATACTGTGTCCCCGGTACCAAATACCATCTAGGTTCCATTTCTCTAGGCAGGCGATACCGAAAATGTACACAGACCTCAGAAAAAGAGTCACCAGTGTCCTAAAAAATGCAGTTGTACCCAATGTCCACTTAACCACGGACATGTGGACAAGTGGAGCAGGGCAGACTCAGGACTATATGACTGTGACAGCCCACTGGGTAGATATATTGCCTCCCGCAGCAAGAACAGCAGCGGCGGCACCAGTAGCAGCATCTCGCAAATGCCAACTCGTTCCTAGGCAGGCTACGCTTTGTATCACCGCTTTCCATAAGAGGCACACAGCTAACAACCTCTTACAGAAACTGAGGAACATCATCGCAGAATGGCTTACCCCAAATGGACTCTCCTGGGGATTTGTGACATCGGACAACGCCACCAATATTGTGCGTGCATTACATCTGGGCAAATTCCAGCACGTCCCATGTTTTGCACATACATTGAATTTGGTGGTGCAGAATTATTTAAAAAACTACAGGGGCGTGCAATAGATGCTGTCGGTGGCCCGAAGAATTGTGGGCCACTTTCGGCATTCAGCCACCGCGTGCCGAAGACTGGAGCACCAGCAAACACTCCTGAACCTGCCCTGCCATCATCTGAAGCAAGAGGTGGTAACGAGGTGGAATTCAACCCTCTATATGCTTCAGAGGATGGAGGAGCAGCAAAAGGCCATTCAAGCCTATACATCTGCCTACGATATAGGCAAAGGAGGGGGAATGCACCTGACTCAAGCGCAGTGGAGAATGATTTCAACGTTGTGCAAGGTTCTGCAACCCTTTGAACTTGCCACACGTGAAGTCAGTTCAGACACTGCCAGCCTGAGTCAGGTCATTCCCCTCATCAGGCTTTTGCAGAATAAGCTGGAGACATTGAAGGAGGAGCTAAAACAGAGCGATTCCGCTAGGCATGTGGGACTTGTGGATGGAGCCCTTAATTTGCTTAACCAGGATTCACGGGTGGTCAATCTGTTGAAATCAGAGCACTACATTTTGGCCACCGTGCTCGATCCTAGATTTAAAACCTACGTCGGATCTCTCTTTCCGGCAGACACAAGTCTGCAGAGGTTCAAAGACCTGCTGGTGAGAAAATTGTCAAGTCAAGCGGAACGTGACCCGTCAACAGCTCCTCCTTCACATTCTCCCGCAACTGGGGGAGCGAGGAAAAGGCTAAGAATTCCGAGCCCACCCGCTGGCGGTGATGCAGGGCAGTCTGGAGCGAGTGCTGATATCTGGTCCGGACTGAAGGACCTGCCAACGATTACTGACATGTCGTCTACTGTCACTGCATATGATTCTCTCACCATTGAAAGAATGGTGGAGGATTATATGAGTGACCGCATCGAAGTAGGCATGTCAGACAGTCCGTACGTATACTGGCAGGAAAAAGAGGCAATTTGGAGGCCCTTGCACAAACTGGCTTTATTTTACCTAAGTTGCCCACCCTCCAGTGTGTACTCCGAAAGAGTGTTTAGTGCAGCCGCTCACCTTGTCAGCAATCGGCGTACAAGGTTACTTCCAGAAAATGTGGAGAAGATGATGTGCATCAAAATTAATTATAATCAATTCCTCCGTGGAGACATTCACCAGCAATTGCCTCCAGAAAGTACACAGGGACCTGAGATGGTGGATTCCAGTAGGGACGAATTAATAATCTGTGAGGAGGGGGATGTACACAGTGAAAGGGGTGAGGAATCGGACGATGAGGAGGAGGTGGACATCTTGCCTCTGTAGAGCCAGTTTGTGCAAGGAGAGATTGATTGCTTCTTTTTTTGGGGGGCCCAAACCAACCAGTCATTTCAGTCACAGTTGTGTGGCAGACCCTGTCGCTGAAATGATGGGTTTGTTAAAGTGTGCATGTCCTGTTTATACAACATAAATGTCCTGTTTATAGTTTATACAACATAAGGGTGGGTGGGAGGTGGGTGGGAGGGCCCAAGGACAATTCCATCTTGCACCTCTTTTTTCTTTCATTTTTCTTTGCATCATGTGCTGTTTGGGGACTATTTTTTTGAAGTGCCATCCTGCCTGACACTGCAGTGCCACTCCTAGATGGGCCAGGTGTTTGTGTCGGCCACTTGTGTCGCTTAGCTTAGCCATCCAGCGACCTTGGTGCACCTCTTTTTTTCTTTGCATCATGTGCTGTTTGGGGACTATTTTTTTGAAGTGCCATCCTGTCTGTCACTGCAGTGCCACTCCTAGATGGGCCAGGTGTTTGTGTCGGCCACTTGGGTCGCTTAGCTTAGTCATCCAGCGACCTCGGTGCAAATTTTAGGACTAAAAATAATATTGTGAGGTGTGAGGTGTTCAGAATAGACTGAAAATGAGTGTAAATTATGGTTATTGAGGTTAATAATACTATGGGATCAGAATGACCCCCAAATTCTATGATTTAAGCTGTTTTTGAGGGTTTTTTGTAAAAAAACACCCGAAGCCAAAACACACCCGAATCCGACAAAAAAATTTCACGGAGGTTTTGCAAAAACGCATCCGAATCCAAAACACGGCCGCGGAACCGAATCCAAAACCAAAACACAAAACCCGAAAAATGTCCGGTGCACATCACTAATATATATATATATATATATATATATATATGTGTGTGTATGTGTATATATGTGTTAGTATGTATATATATATATATATATATGTATATGTATATATATATATATATATATATATATACACACACACACACAATTTTTTTTTTTTTAGCTACAGCACCTGAATGGGGGCACATTCCCTCCTTTACTGGGTTGGGGGTATGTGCTCACTGTGCCGCTCTGGGTGCGGAAATACTTACTGGTCCACTAGTGAGGGGTATATGCTTGCTGCACTCCTTGAAGGGGGGGGGGGCAACGTACTGGGGATAGTAATGTGCTTGCTGCATCGGGCAGTACAGATGGTGTAGTGCAGTGGTGGCCAACGTGTGGCTCTTGAGCCACATGCGGCTCTTTCTTCATTCAAATGTGGCTCCCAACACTCAAAGTCACATGACCACAAGAGATCTGTAAACTGCTGCAGTCCAGCCAGACATGCAGCAGCACTACATAGACTGAGAACTGAGGGAGCCAAATACACACGGGGAAACTGGCTGGAGTGACACAGGCGGGTGCTGGCTGGAGTGACACAGTCGGGTGCTGGCTTGAGTGACACAGGCAGGTGCTGGCTGGAGTGACACAGGCGGGTACTAGCTGGAGTGACACATGGGGGAACTGAAGTGTATTATGTGAATCTGGCTTTTCAATATATTTTATGCGGATCTGTCTTTTTCAATTATTTGATGTAGAAGTGGCTCTTTCATTGTATTTTATGTTGGATCTAGCTTTTTCAATGTATTTTATACCGGGGCGTGGCCTAGCAGGCACAAGGTCACACCCCATTTTTGCAAGTGCGCCTTCGGCTCGAAGTCGGCTCTTTGATGTACCTAACAAGGGCCCTCATTCCGAGTTGTTCGCTCGCAAGGCGATTATAGCAGAGTTACACACGCTAAGCCGCCGCCTACTGGGAGTGAATCTAAACTTCTTAAATGTGCGACCGATGTATTCGCAATATTGCGATCAAAACCGAGTTAGCAGTTTCTGAGTAACTCCAGACTTACTCTGCCTGTGCGATCAATTCAGTGCTTTTCGGTCCCGGCTGACGTCATAAACACACCCAGCGTTCGCCCAAGCACTCCCACCGTTTCTCCAGACACGCCTGCGTTTTTTCCGGAAACGGTAGCGTTTTCAGCCACACGCCCCTAAAACGCCGTACATCCGCCCAGTAACACCCATTTCCTGTCAATCACAATGCGTTCTCCGGTGCGACGAAAAAGCCGTGAGTAAAATTACTTTCTTCTTAGTAAAGTTACTTGACGCATGCGCAGTGCGAACATTACGCATGCGCACTAAGAGAATTCTCACTGCGATGCGATGAAAAATACCGAGCGAACAACTCGGAATGAGGGCCAAGATTTCTTGGCTCTTTGTCTCTGACTGGTTGGCCACCCCTGGTAGTGGTTAGCATTACTGCCTCTGAGCACTTGGGATCCATTCCCTGTGTGGAGCTTGTATATTCTCCCCGTACTTGCGTGGGTATCCTCTGGTTTTCTCACACAATCCAAAAATATACTGGTTAATAAATTGGCTTGTGACAAAAATGAACTCTAGTGTATAATAGTGCATGTACAAGGACAGAATAGATGGGCCAAGGGGTTCTTATCTATCCACTGCCTCTCCCTGTCACCCACTGCCTCTATGTCTCTCCCCGTACACTCACCCTCTGCTTCTCCCCTGAGTCACTATATCCCTGTCAGCCTCTCCTGTCATCCTCTGACTCTGCAAGGCATCACCCTCTCTCCGTCACCCCCTGCTTTACCTTGGTACCCACTGCCTTTCTCTGTCACCCTCTCCCTGTCACTTACTGCCTCTCCCCGTCACCTCCCTGTCACCCACTGTCTTTTGCCGTCACCCTTTCCTATCATCCACTGCCTATCCATCTCCCACTATGTCTCCCTGTCACCTTTCTCTTCTTCCACCCTCTTCCTGTCACCCACTACCTCTCTCCATCATACTCTAAGTCGCCCACTGCCTCTCCGTGTATACAGAAAAGCAGTCTGAGATTAAGGTGAGGAGCTGAGCAGTGGTGGGTGCGGGAAAAGGAGTCAGGAGGTGGAAGAGAGGACGGTTACTCGGAGTCTAGAGGCTGGGAAGGGGAGCCTGGCTGTGACCGGTGAGGGGACTGGGTGAGGACTGAGGAGGAAAAGGTAGGCATGAGCTTTGGAATGGATGAGGAAGGGTTAGAAGATGTGATGAAAATGAGGGCATGGCTTGTGGATAGGGCAATGCTTTTGAGGCCATGACCCTTGTTGCGGATCCACACCCACTTTTCCAGGAGCGCGCGTGCCTTTGGCACACATAAAAGAATACCCCAACCCCCTCTTTCCCTGTAATGGTGCCCCCCCTGTCATTTTGTTCTGGATCCGCCCCTGCCCCTATACACATAATGTCCACAGTAGTAATGGCCCTTGTACACCTAATGCCACACAGTAGTGCCCTGTATAAATAATGTTTTATGCTCAATGCCCATAATAGTGCCCCTTATACATAATGGCCAAAGTAGTGCCCCTTATACACATTATGCCCACAGTAGTAGTGCCCCTTACACATAATGCCCACAGTAGTAGTGCCCCTTATACACATAATGCCCACAGTAGTAGTGACCCTTACACATAATGCGCACAGCAGTAGTGCCACCTATACACTTAAAGCCCACAGAAGTAGTGCCCTTATACACATGCCATTTCTAGTATAAAGGATAGTTACAGTAGCTCTATAATTATAATTATGACTGTAACCTGCACACTGTGGGTATTGTATGATACTAACATTGTCCTAGCACTAGGGAAGATAAAACCTGGAGCAGATAACTTGGGTCTCTATGAGACAGGATCTTGGTTTTGGATGAAAAAGCCAATAAAATAGATAAATTGCAAATTAATAACATTTAAAGTACGTAACAAAATGTAGTAGTACAATTATACACATAGCATGTCTGACCAAGAAATTATGGTTGTATAGATCATCATTTGGCAAAGTTCTGGCAAAGCAGTGGCGCACCCAGGGGGGGTTTCCGAGTACCCAGAAACCCCCCTCCACTAAAAATATTTTTTTTTTTATTTTTTTTTTAGCTGCATGAGTATTATTAATGACTGTCTAGCATCCTCTGCAGTCTGCTGTCTTCCTGGTGGCACTTGCAAGTGCAATAAAAGTTTGCTTTATTTTAATTATAGTACATATATATCCATGTGCCTACATATATACACATGTATATACATACATACATACATACATACATACAAACACACACACACACATATGATATATATATATATACATGTGTATATATATATATGTGTACTGTATGTGTGTGTGTATATATATATGTATGCATGTTTAATATGCTATGTATATGTGTATATGGGTTCACTACGATCTCCCGGCGGCCGGCCTCCCGGCGACCAGCATACCGACGCCGGGAGGCCGGCTGCCGGCTTACCAACAGTGTGGCGAACGCAAATGAGCCCCTTGCAGGCTCGCTGCGCTCGCCACGCTACGCGCGCCACACTATTCTATTCTCCCTCCAGGGGGGTCGTGGACCCCCACGAGGTAGAATAAGTGTCGGTATGCCGGCGGTCAGGCTCCCGGCGCCGGTATGCTGGTCGCCGGGAGCCCGACCGCCGGCATACTGAAGACCACCCGTGTATATGTATGTGTGTGTGTATGCATATGTATATATATATATATATATATATATATAGGGCGGAAAATAGTGGCACTCACTCGGACTTCTATAATATCCAATAAACGGGCGCAGTACGCCTCTGCAGGTTAACGTTTCAGTTTTATTGTCAAAACTTTCGTCAGAACAAAGTACATTAAAAAGAAGCTTACCTTTATACCAAGAAACCCGTGAAGACACCCACATGGAAAACGAAGACTGATGGGCGCAGGGTCGGTGACGTCACGATCCCGCGACGTGCGCTCTTGTGCGCATGTGCCGAACCCTCCGTATCCTAGCAACATGAATAACATAATGTGAAAGTCCCAACACCTTGATTGTAAGCTAACAAGCCGCAATGTCTTAATGAGAAAAGGAGACCCGATACCAGGTTATAACTATAATACTCAACTAGGCATGAGATGACATTAATATTCAAACAGAGGGAAAGCAGAGCATTTTAAACTAGAAAAAAACAACCAATCAAATAAAGCAATTAAAATTCAATTGTTCGTTTAGTCCTTTTGGTGACACAGTGTCCAAAAAGTGGATCCATCTTGCTTCCATTTGTAGGAGTTTCTTGCCTCTATCTCCTCCTCTTATATTTGGGGGGACATGATCAATAAGTTTGTAGCGCAAGGTGGACAAATTGTGTCGGTGCAGTTTAAAATGCCTAGCAACAGGCTGTTCTGCATCTGAGCCTTCTAAAGCATGTCTGATCGACATTCTGTGTGTCGCCATTCTTTCTCTTAAGGTGCAGGTAGTCTTACCAATATACATTAGTCCACATGGGCAACGTATGAAGTATATTACATACTTGCTGGTGCAGGTCAAAATATGTTTAATATCAATTTTCTTCCCGGTATGTGGATGATTGAAGGTGTTACCAGGCTCCAAATAGCTGCATGTTGTGCAACCAGTGCACTTATAACAGCCTGGTTTACGAGAAAGAAAATTCTGTTTTGGTGCTGATTGGAGGCGTGTGATGTCGTTGACCACCAAAAGCTGGTATAACCAGCAAAAAGGGTGTGCGATGGGATCCTGCGTGGCCCCGGCGTTCGCCAATTCCTTCATGTTCGCCAAAGAGAAGGAATTATTATTCAATTTACCAGATTTCGCACAAAGGGTAATATGGATCACAAGATTCATAGATGATGTGTTCCTGATATGGCAAGGAAATACGCAAGAACTTGAACAAGTCATCACAAAAATCAACTCCATTGACCGTAACATCAAATTTACTTATACCATTAGTGACACAAAGGTCAATTTCCTGGACGTTAAAGTGTCACTGGAAGGTAACCTGTTGTACACTGATCTTTATAAAAAGCCAACAGACCGTAATACATACCTGCATGCCTCCAGCCTACATCCCCCGGCCTGTATAGGGGGCATACCTTACTCCCAGTTTTTGAGGGTAAGGAGAATAACAGATACAAAAGAGAAAGCAGAAACAGCCATTAAAGAAATGATGCAGATGTTTCTGGATAAAGGCTACAGATATGAGGATCTGGTCCATGCTAAAAACAAAGCTCTGGCAAAGTCAAGATCGCAGCTGATGGAACCAAAATTTAAAAATCCATCAAAGGAGAAATCCCTACCTTTTGTACAACAATACCAACCAGACAGTGTGTTTAATGTCAACACAGCTAAAGATTTGTGGCCGATTGTCACCCTTGACCCTGAGCTAAAGGGTTTTAAAAACCATAAAATCTTGCCCAGCTTCTCCAGAAAAAAGAACCTTAAAGATCTTTTGGTGGTCAACGACATCACACGCCTCCAATCAGCACCAAAACAGAATTTTCTTTCTCGTAAACCAGGCTGTTATAAGTGCACTGGTTGCACAACATGCAGCTATTTGGAGCCTGGTAATACCTTCAATCATCCACATACCGGGAAGAAAATTGATATTAAACATATTTTGACCTGCACCAGCAAGTATGTAATATACTTCATACGTTGCCCATGTGGACTAATGTATATTGGTAAGACTACCTGCACCTTAAGAGAAAGAATGGCGACACACAGAATGTCGATCAGACATGCTTTAGAAGGCTCAGATGCAGAACAGCCTGTTGCTAGGCATTTTAAACTGCACCGACACAATTTGTCCACCTTGCGCTACAAACTTATTGATCATGTCCCCCCAAATATAAGAGGAGGAGATAGAGGCAAGAAACTCCTACATATGGAAGCAAGATGGATCCACTTTTTGGACACTGTGTCACCAAAAGGACTAAACGAACAATTGAATTTTAATTGCTTTATTTGATTGGTTGTTTTTTTCTAGTTTAAAATGCTCTGCTTTCCCTCTGTTTGAATATTAATGTCATCTCATGCCTAGTTGAGTATTATAGTTATAACCTGGTATCGGGTCTCCTTTTCTCATTAAGACATTGCGGCTTGTTAGCTTACAATCAAGGTGTTGGGACTTTCACATTATGTTATTCATGTTGCTAGGATACGGAGGGTTCGGCACATGCGCACAAGAGCGCACGTCGCGGGATCGTGACGTCACCGACCCTGCGCCCATCAGTCTTCGTTTTCCATGTGGGTGTCTTCACGGGTTTCTTGGTATAAAGGTAAGCTTCTTTTTAATGTACTTTGTTCTGACGAAAGTTTTGACAATAAAACTGAAACGTTAACCTGCAGAGGCGTACTGCGCCCGTTTATTGGATATTATAGAAGTCCGAGTGAGTGCCACTATTTTCCGCCCTATATATCACCTTGCTGCTCAGCATTGTATTGGAGGCACCGAGGCATCTAAACAGTTTGGAGACGGAGTGCCGGCATCTCTACACCGTATATATATATATATATATATATGTGTGTGTGTGTAGATATATGTATATATATATATATATATATATATATATATATAGTGTAGATATATGTGTAGATATATATATATATACACACACACGCAGACACACTAGTTTTACGGACCCAGCATATACTGGGTCACCTCAGTCCCCACCCCCGTGATTGGCTCCGCCCAGTTCTGGAAACCCCCCCATGCAAATCCTGCGTTTGCCACTGCAAAGAGATTTGCAGAGTGTCGGTTAAAGATGACAGGAGGGGTCGCAGAGGCAGTAAGGACTGGAGGATAACATGCAGGAGGTAAGTTACCATACTTGTGTAATTGTGTGTGTAGGTGGGAGGTATTGAGAGCACAGTGCAAAACAGAGACTATGGGGGAGATCGGACAATACTAATCATGCAGAAGGGGGCAGCTCAGTATGGGACATACAGATGGTGTGGGGGCAGGGGCGGTGCTAAGGTGTTTGGCACCCCCCCTGCAAATTATAAATTTGAGCCCTCCCATAAAGTGACAGCTAGCTGGCTGAAAAAAAAGCAGTGTGGTCTCAGAAAGAAGGGGCGTCACCACACGATAGTACTCCAAATTCAAATAACGTCACACAAAATCACAATCTTATTTACATTACACCGCACATAGTGCCCCTGATTCATATTACGCCACATAGTAGTGTCCCTTATTCACATTATGTCACACAGTGGCGCCCCCTAGTCACGTTATGCTACACAGTAGTGCCCATTATAACATAATGCCCATAGTAGTAATGCCCCTTACACATAATGCCCACAGTAGTAGTGCTGCTTATACACATTATGCTCACAGGGGTGTCCCTTATATGCAATGTCAGCAGTTGTAATGTCCCTTATACACATTATGTGCACAGTAGTAGTGCTGCTTATATGCCTAATGTCCACAGTAGTAGAGCCCTTTATATGCATAATCCTCACAGTAATAGTGCCCCCTTACATACACATAATGCCCACCCTCATGGAGTCTGTTTCTGATCGTTTGAGTAGACACATGCACATTTGTGGCTTGCTGGAGGTCATTTTGCAGGGCTCTGGCAGTGCTCCTCCTGTTCCTCCTTGCACAAAGGCGGAGGTAGCGGTCCTGCTGCTGGGTTGTTGCCCTCCTATGGCCTCCTCCACGTCTCCTGATGTACTGGCCTGTCTCCTGGTAGCGCCTCCATGCTCTGGACACTACGCTGACAGACACAGCAAACTTTCTTGCCACAGCTCGCATAGATGTGCCATCCTGGATGAGCTGCACTACCTGAGCCACTTGTGTGGGTTGTAGACTCCGTCTCATGCTACCACTAGAGTGAAAGCACCGCCAGCTTTCAAAAGTGACTAAAACATCAGCCAGAAAGCATAGGAGCTGAGAAGTGGTCTGTGGTCACCACCTGCAGAACAACTACTTTATTTGGGGTGTCTTGCTAATTGCCTATAATTTCCACCTGTTGTCTATTCCATTTGCACAACAGCATGTGAAATTGATTGTCAATCAGTGTCGCTTCCTAAGTGGACAGTTTGATTTCACAGAAGTGTGATTGACTTGGAGTTACATTGTGTTGTTTAAGTGTTCCCTTTATTTTTTTGAGCAGTGTATATTCCCACCTTAAATACACAGGTTGAGAGACTCAAGGGGGTGGCTTTGTGTCTGCATAGAAATGTTATTTTTGATTTTTTTATCTTATACTGTGAATTTCTTACCCTGTTTCCAAGACAAAGACATTGTCAGTTATTAAGTTAACTTGTTAATTAAGTGAAAGGGAGACATGATATTGTCCAGGAGATGTATCAAGCCACAGAGAGAGAGAAAGTTGGGTATTTTCCCAAAGCAAATGATGCTTCTTACTACTTACTACTACTGAGGACAATGTGTATACTATATAAAAACAATTGGCCCTTTGGGTTAATTGTCCTTAATTTAGGTATTTTCCATGTCCTCAGTAGTAAATTTAGCAATTTTATTTGAGTGTATACTGACTTGGGTCTATAGTTATGACAGTAGTGTGCTGATAAATTATTATTTTTGCATGTGCAGTGGTTTCTAGCACAGGGACAGAATTTTCACTGCATATGCGCCAGTGTGAAGGTGGATACCCGGCCACTTGTAGATTGCAAATGGCCCCCTCCTCTCATATGATGCCCTTGGGAGCATCACTAATAAAGGAACAAATATGCTGGTACAAGTAATGTGTCGGCTGTCACTATACCGACAGCTCCATACCGTCTGCCAGATTGCTGGCAGCGCTCGGGACCCTTTGGGCCTCGCGGCTTGTGTCGCTCGCCACAGGTTATATTCCCACACGGTTGGTAACGTGGACCCATCAACCAAGTGGGAATACGCGTTTGTTGGGATTCTGGCATTTCATTGGCTGTCTAGAGTCCGGCGGTGGCCTCCTGAACACCGGGATCCCGACAGCCGCTATATTAACTGCATCCCCATGCAACCACCACTATGCAAGTGCGGGATGAGGCCTAGTGCTATTAGTGAGTGGATTGTGCGTTTTTCCGTGATTCCGACCGACCTACTGAAGCCAGGTTTGGTCTCAGCTGGCTTGGGTCTGGCTGGTACCATGGTGGGGTACCCCCAAATTTTGGGTTACCTCTACGGTTATACTAGCACTGATTTCAGTAGAACCTGATCTAGATGGAAAGCTCAAGCTGGGGAATCATCACATATATTTTTTATTAGAAATTCTTATACTACTGTAATGCGGACAGTACAATGGGGACATATTTATAGGGTGACTTAATAAAAAAATTGTTCAGCACCCATACATATGAATGATTTTATCAGTATATACTGGTTGATGGACTGGCAAATCTAAGATGTTGGGAAACCAAGCCAAACTCAGACGTATACATTTACTAGCTGTATTACAAGCTCTATCTCCTAAGCAAACAAATTAATTTAGGGTGGCTTTATTGGACAACACCACATCAACAGTGACAAATAAAAGAGAAGTGTATCATTCCATGAACTGAAAGAATAATTATCTGATTATTAAAGTGACACACAGAGAAGATAAAGGTCATTATTTAAGCGTATCAGTATAAAATAACTGGGATGAACAACACCATCTATAGTATGTCAGGCTATTCATCTCACGAGGAATGTCATTTACATGACACTACAATAATAGTGGTGAATTAGGGGTAAATTCTCCACTCCTCCACTGTCATGTATATATTCCAAAGGTAACATACCATTGACCTGAGAGTAGTAACTGTAGTAGTAAGAAATGAAGGTACTAGGGACATAGGGGGTCATTCCGACCCATTCGCACGCTGCTGTTTTTCGCAGCGGTGCGAACGTGTTGGATCTGCACATGCGCGGCGGCCGCAATGCGCAGGCGCGTCGTTGACTAGCGACAGCCGTCACTGGGCTACGACAAGAAGACCGAAGAAAGCGATCGCTACCGTGATCACAAGAAGATTGACAGGAGGAAGGCGTTACAGGGCGTCAACTTACCATTTTCTGGGAGTGGTGCAGCGAACGCAGGCGTGTCCAGGCGTTTGGAGGGCGGATGTCTGGCGTCAATTCTGGGACCTGAAACACTGGATTCATCGCACAGGGTAAGTAACTCTTACCCTGGTCTTGTTGTACACAAAAAAATTTGCATAGCCGGGTTGCACAAGCGTTCGCAGCCTCGCTATGCAAATAAACCTCCCCCATAAGCGGCGTCTAGTTGATCTCACGGGCAGCAAAAAGTTGCTACGTGCGATCAACTTGGAATGACTCCCTTTGGGCCTGATTCAGCTTTAGTTGCAAAATTGCAAATTCGCAAATTGGCCGATTATCGGATGAATACGTATGTGCTGCGACCGCACCGCGCGTGCGTGGAGGTCAAAATGCATTCACAATGCGATCAGAGGCCCATCAAAGTACAATCGCATAGCGATTGCCAGGAAGTGATCATATGTGGGAGGTTACATGGCATTTGTGGGGAGTGGTTGGGAAAATGCATTTTCATTTGCTGAGATTAAATTCACGGTGCCGCTGCACCTGCAACCACGTTTATCCTGCGTATACATGTGTCAACTGGAATTGTCGATGGCACTCGATTTCTGTGAATGCATTGGTGGGCGTCTTGTACCTTTACGGCCAGCTCGTCGCATGCATTTTTTAGCAGAAGCAGATCTAAGAAAATCGCTATTTCTGACTCATAGTGATCCAAGCTGAATGAGGTCCATAGTGTATAAAACAGCCTCTTTTGTTTTATTCTTCTCACATTTATTAACTTTACACAAAACTATACTTTTGTTTTACTAATTCACTTTTTAAACAATAGTTTAAAAAATATATAATAAACTATATATTTGTCATATTAGTGAAAGAGATTATTCCAAACTGGAACTTTATATAGATACCAGCCTCTATCCATGGCTTCACCTACGTGTATTTCGTATTTAATGAATAAGGACAGTACACTGCACACTTTATCTCGACTCATTCACCCTCATAACATTCTGGTCGAGAATCAATGCATCTCCTGACTCCAGTACCGTCTTTACAATTCCTGACTGTCCAAAGTAAACCAGGATGGGGCCTTGATACAGAGGGGCATGCTGTGGCACCCCCAGTAAGTGGTGCCCCCAGACAAGGGTCTCATCATTCACCCTAGTGGAAAATCCACCCCTGGCACTTACTGAGCTGTAGTGACTGCTTTCTGGACTAATCCATATATTTTAACGCGACACCACAGAGATCAATACACAAAATTTTATCGAAAAGAAGAGTCTCATATTTAATTAGGAGCGAGGGGGACCAGCAATGCCGGCAATGGCATCTGAACCCGTCCCCCTCACGGCCCGATCTTGCTCATGGATTTTTGGGCATAGGGCTGCGAAAAACATCAATGAGTCCAGCGGTACCATAGGTGCAGCATATAGCCCTTATTAGTCGCAGGCGCACCTTAGTCATGCCTAACCAGAGCCGGACCGCCCATATGGCACTTCTGGCAAATGCCAGAAGGGCAGGTGGGCCAGTCCAGTCACAGAAAGAGTCGGGAGGGCCGCGCGCAGCGCAGCATTCCGGCTCTCTGTTTGTGCCGACCGAAGTTCTGTTTCTAACATAAATGGGGGGGCGTCGCGATTCCACGCTCCCCCTGACATGTGGCATGTCCCAGTGTGCTGTGCCCGTGCGCCCCACTGTGCCGTGCATGCACCCCCATCCCGAGGCGGTGCACGAGAATGCCAGGGCCGAATTCTGGCCCCAGTCCATCCCTGTCCCTAACTGAACTGACCCCTTAGAAATTGAATCAAGTCAAAATACAGCATTCCCAATTATAGTTGCAAAAACCACTACTGGACCTGTCACATGAGTTCATGTCTTCACCTCTAAATTCTATACCTTAAAGAGTAAGATTATTTTTTCTAATAATTAATTGAAGACTGCTCCACCAAGATTACATTATGTGTGGATTAGCACACACACCCTTCCCTATCTATTCTCACTCTATGCACAGATTAACTGGAAATCCTATCAAGTGCCTGGTGCCTTTAGCTCTAGTTGGCAGATCAGTGTCCTGAGGGCAATGAAAGCGTCTCAGAACCACTGCGTAGAACCTTCTATGTTATGCCAAGAGGAAGGCAACATGTTTTAACACATCCAGATCTTCTCTGAGAGACATGCTTCTTTTATCAGGATGCTGCCAAGCCTCCTAGCAGGATAACTATGTTCATATCAAAGGGAGCAGCCAGCTTACTGCTGCTGCACAGAATTCAGGGTAATACACTATGCAATGGCTGCTGCACACCAGGCTGAAAGTGGAACAGTAGTTACTGAACTAGAAGCAAGGATGACAAATGAAGTAAGTGCCTGAGGTTATTATTACCTTTTACAATGTAAAATATTAATATAATTAATAATGCTTGAATTCTTCAAATGTCATATTTTATGGGGCAGAGTAAATAGCGCTATAGCAGATGAGAGGGATAATTATCTCTAAATTACTATTATGAAGTGAAAATACTTTTTAAGAAATATTTAAGGGTGCTTTGCTGGTTTGTAAAAAACTTGCCTGAAGCAGGTTACTTTTACTGTGTGAATTACAGTAACTGCAAAAAGAGGTACTAGATGATTTAGCATTACTGAATAGACCAGATCTGGTCCCCAACTGTATAAGAAATAGAGATGAGCAGGTTCGGTTCTCAGAGAACCAAACCCACTCCCCCGAACTTCATGATCCGAGTCGGGAACTGAGTCCGGCTCGGGACTTCCTGCCAGACTCGGATCCCAGAACGAGGCAAAACGTCATCATCCCGCTGTCGGATTCTCGCAGGTTTTGGATTCCATATAAAGAGCCGCGTGTCACCGTCATTTCCCCCCCCCCCCGGACTTGGAGAGTGAGGGAAACAGACCTCTGTCTCTGTGTGTGAGTGGGGGCGTCGGGTGGGGTCAGGGGTGCTGTCCTGTCACTGTGCTGTCCCTGTAATGTTATGGGTGCTGTCCTGGCTGTCACTGGTGTTTCATGTGCTGTTAGGGGGGCTGCAGCTGTACATGGGTGTTGCTGTCCTGGCTGCTGTGCTGTACAGGGACATCGTCCTCCTGTATGCTGTGAAAATACAGGGGTGCTGGCCCTGTCTTGTATGCTGTAAAAATTCAGGGGTGCTGTGAAAATAAATGTACACTGGCCCTGTGTTGTCTGCTGTAAAAATTCAGGGGTGCAGTGAAAATAAATATACACTGGCCCTGTCTTGTATGCTGTAAAAATTCAGGAGTGCAGTGAAAATAAGTGTACACTGGCCCTGTCTTGCATGCTGTAAAAAAATCAGGGGTGCAGTGAAAATAAATGTACACTGGCCCTGTCTTGTATGCTGTAAAAATTCAGGAGTGCGGTGAAAATAAATGTACACTGTCCCTGTCTTGTATGCTGTAAAAATACAGGAGTGCTGTGAATATATATAAACGGGTGCTGGCCCTGTCTTGTATGCTGTAAAATTACAGGGGTGCTGTATAAACAAATGTACACTGGCCCTGTCTTGTATGCTGTAAAAATTCAGGGGTGCTGTGAAAATAAATGTACACTGGCCCTATGTTGTCTGCTGTAAAAATTCAGGGGTGCAGTGAAAATAAATATACACTGGCCCTGTCTTGTATGCTGTAAAAATTTAGGAGTGCAGTGAAAATAAGTGTACACTGGCCCTGTCTTGTATGCTGTAAAAAATCAGGGGTGCAGTGAAAATAAATGTACACTGGCCCTGTCTTGTATGCTGTAAAAATTCAGGGGTGCGGTGAAAATAAATGTACACTGTCCCTGTCTTGTATGCTGTAAAAATATAGGAGTGCTGTGAATATATATAAAGGGGTGCTGGCCCTGTCTTGTATGCTGTAAAATTACAGGGGTGCTGTGTAAACAAATGTACACCGGCCCTGTCCTGTATGCTGTAAAAATACAGGGAAGCTGTGAAAATAAATGTACACTGGCCCTGTCCTGTATGCTGTAAAAATACAAGGGTGCTGTGAAGATAAATGTACACTGGCCCTGTCCTGTATGTTGTAAAAATACACGGGTGCTGTGAATATAAAGGAGTGCTGGCCCTGTCTTGTATGCTGTAATATTACAGAGGTGATGTGAAAATACAGGGGGGTGCTGGTACTGTACTGTATGCTGTAAAAATACAGGGGTGTTTTGAAAATAAATGTACACTGGCCCTATCCTATATGCTGTAAAAATACAGGGGTGCTGTGAAATTAAAATGTACACTGGCCCTGTCCTGTATGCTGTATAAATACAAGGGTGCTGTGAATACAAAGGGGTGCTGGTACTGTCTTGTATGCTGTAAAATTACAGGGGTGTTGTGAAAATACAAGGGTGCTGGCACTGTCCTGTATGTTGTAAAAATACAGGGGTGCTGTGAAAATAAATGTACACTGGCCCTGTATTGTATGCTGTAAAAACTAGGATTTTAATAACCTATCTGTAAATCCTTTTCTCGTAGTCCGTAGAGGATGCTGGGGTCCACATTAGTACCATGGGGTATAGACGGGTCCCTTGGGAGCCATGAGCCCTTTAAGAGTTTAATAGTGTGGGCTGGCTCCTCCCTCTATGTCCCTCCTACCAGACTCAGTCTAGAAACTGTGCCCGTGTAGACGGACATACTTAGAGAGAAGGAAATACACAGATGGTGAGATTCACACCAGCTCACACATAACAACAGAAATCCAAGCTAACCAGCTTGAAACAATTCAGCAACGGCTGAACAACAGTACTTAACCAAGTAACAATGCAGTACTTAACCAAGTAACAAGGCAGTACTGAACCAAGTAACAACTGCACGAAAACAAAGCGCTGGGCGGACTACGAGAAAAGGATTTACCGGTAGGTAATTAAAATCCTATTTTCTCTTATGTCTTAGAGAATGCTGGGGTCCACATTAGTACCATGGGGATGTGCCAAAGGTCCCAGTATAGGCGGGAGAGCGCGGAGGACAAACTTAAGGTCCTCAAAGGCCAAAGTATCGAACTTGTAGAACTTAGCAAACACGTTCGACCCTGACCAAGTAGCCGCTCAGCAAAGTAGTAAAGCCGAGAAACCCCGGGCAGCTGCTCAGGAAGAACCCAATTTACGAGTATAGTGGGCCTTAACAGATTTTGGACACGCCAATCCTGCCATAGAATAAGCATGCTGGATAGTAAACCTGATCCAGCGAGAAATTGTCTGCATAGAAGCAGGATACCCCACCTTATAAGGATCATAAAGGACAAATAGAGCGTCGGATTTTCTGTGACGAGAAGTTCTCTTCACATAAATCTTCAAAGCCCTCACAACATCCAAGGACTATGAGGTAACTGAGGAGTCAGTAGCCACTAGCACCACAATAGGTTGGTTGATATGAAAAGCCGGCACACGAGAAGATCCGCGTACCAAGTCCTTCTTGCCCAGTCTGGAGCAATGAAGATCGCCTGAACGCTTGTTCTTTTTATTAGTTTGAGAATCCTTGGGATGAGTGGAAGTGGAGGGAACACATACACTGACTTGAACGCCCACGGAGTCACCAGGGCGTCCACCGCCACTGCTTGTGGGTCTCTCGACCTGGAACAGTACCTCCAAAGCTTCTTGTTGAGGTGGGATGCCATCATGTCTATTTAAGGTACACCCAAAAGACCTGTCACCTCCGCGAACACCTCCGGGTGGAGGCCCCACTCTCCTGGATGGAGATCGTGTCTGCTGAGGAAGTCCGCTTCCCAGTTGTCCACTCCCAGAATGAAGATTGCTGACAGCGCCACTGCATGTTTTTCTACCCAGAGGATAAGATTTCCTAGTCGGTGGTGTTGCAGAGGGAAGAAAGGTAGACTTACCTGCAGTTGCCGTGGAGAGCCATGCATCTTATGCTTCCCCAAACAGAGCCTGATCAGTGAAGGGTAGGTTCTCCCCACTTTTCTTGGATTCTGCATTCGCCGACCATTGGCGTAGCCAGAGTCCCCTGCGTGCCGATACCGCCATGGCAGAAGCCCTCGCATTAAGATATCCCAGGTCCTTCATGGCTTCCACCATGAAACCTGCAGAATCCTGTATGTGACGTAAAAACAATTCAATGTCACTTCTATCCATGGAATCTAATTCCTATAGTAAAGTGCCTGACCAGCTTTAGAAATCCATGCACAAGCAATAGTGGGTCTTAAAGCTACTCCATTAGCTGTGTATAGTGATTTGAGAGTAGTCTCAATCTTGCGGTCTGACGGTTCTCTCAAAGCAGTGGACCCAGGGACAGGTAAAACCACCTTCTTAGACAACCTAGATACAGAAGCGTCTATTACTGGCGAGTTTTCCCACTTTTTCCTGTCCTCCTCAGGGAAAGGAAAAGCAATGAGAACCTTTTTTGGGACCTGGAATTTTTTCTCTGGGTTTTCCCAGGATTTTTCAAACAATGCGTTTAATTCCTTACATGCAGGGAATGTAAGGAAAGTTTTCTTATTGTCTGTTAAATAAGCCTCCTCTACCTGCTCAGGTATTTTCTCAGTAATGTGTAAAATGTCCCTAATGGCCTCAATCATAAGTTGCACCTTAGCAAGGAATGCCTCCCCCCCTGCATATACCCATCACCGTCACCTGTATCAGAGCCGGTATCCGTGTCAACTTGCAATATCTAGGCAAGAGCACGCTTCTTTGGGTGAATAGGGGGGGGGGCCTAGATGATTGAGAGCTGAACATTGCAACACCTCTACAGAATTTCTCCAAACCTGTGTTTGTTTCTCATTTGAGATGAAATCTGAGATATCATTCCCCTTAAGGAATCCACCCATGGGGGTTCATATTCAGAGGGCTCGGAAAGCACATTGCAGTCCTGCGTACATGGAATAGACTCATCAGGTGAAGAAAGACACTCTGCTGCACAAGAGACAGATTCCCTAGACATGATAATGTGATCTATATAGCAACACACACACACAGGAAAATGTCAGCCAGTTTCCACCAGAGTACTTTCAGAAAGTCACAGAGTATAAGGAGCCAGCCACACCGCGCTCCAATAGGCAGTGTAATATACAATAAGCCCAGCGCTGATATAACACCTTAATGGGTTAATACAGAGGTTCCCAAACTGTGTGCCGTGGCTCCCTGGGGTGCCTGGGGACACTTGCAGGCGTGCCCTGGGTTGGTGGTCCAGGACCAATTCAAATTATTCATGGTCAATATAATACGCAAAACCAGTGCTGGTGGCTGCCAGACATAAAATATGTGGCCAAACAGAAGCAAATCTTGTCCCTCACCACACAACTGACCCTAAGGATGACATATAAACGCGATCTACTTAATGTAATATTTCTTTCTAAATTTCTCAATAAGACATTTTTGGCCTAGGGGTGCCGTGAAAAAAATTCTGATATTCTAGGGCGCCGTGATTCAAAAAAGTTTGGAAACCACTGGGTTAATATATAAATATATAACACTCTCCCCCCCGTCTGTGTGATCTGCAGGAAGAAAATGGCGCTGGTGAGTGCTGGATCTGCTCTGAGGAGAATACCCGCCCCCTGTAATGGCGCATCTTCCCGCACTTATATTTTTTATACTGGCCTGAGGTACCTTGCTGCTAACAGCGGGATAAGCCCCTGTTGGCGTAGTTTGAACAGTTTTAGGGTATGTTGCAGCCCAGGACGCCCCTCACAGCGCCATACATCCATGTTGCTGAGCCGCCGGAGCGCAGCCTGACAAGACTGCACTCTCACTCTTGTGCCGCCATTGCCACCGGCGACCCAATTCCCGGGCCGCCGGCATCATATTCACCACTCTTCTATTTTCTGGTTCTGTTAGGGGGTGGCGGCAGTGCTGCGGGAGTGAGCGGTCGCCTCGGGGGTTTGCGATCATCACCCTCAGGAGCTCAGTGTCCTGTCAGCGGAGATAGAGAACCATTAACCTCGAGGGTTGGTTCCTACTCCCCCCCTAAGTCCCATGAAGCAGGGAGGCTGTTGCCAGTATCCTCCCTGTACCTAATTCTTTAAAAAAAAAAAAAAAAAAACTAGAAAAAACACCTAGGAGCTCCCCTAACTATGACAGGCTCCACTGGGCACATTTTCTGGTAGGAGGGGCATAGAGGGAGGAGCCAGCCAACACTATTAAACTCTTAAAGTGCCCATAGCTCCCAAAAGACCCATCTATACCCCCATGGTACTAATGTGGACCCCTGCATCCTCTAGGATGTAAGAGAAATAACAAATGCACAAAGAGGGGTAAAGAAAGGAACAGACATACACAAACAGGAGACAGATGGAGAGAAAATGGCACAGAGGGAGGAAAGGGGGAGACACTGACACAGAAAGAGTAGAGGAGTGGCATAGTTAGAGGGCAGAGTGGATGGCAAAGATAGAAAGAAAGAGAGCTGGCATAGACAGGACAAGGGCAGAGAGGCTGGAGCAGAGAGGACAAGGGCAGAGAGGCTGGCGCAGACAGGATCAAGCGCAGAGAGGCTGGTGTAGCAGAACGGAAGAAAGGCTGGTGCAGACTGAGGAAGGAGAGAAAGGCTGTTGCGGACAGGATAAGCAGAAATACTGCTGCAGATACAGGGTAGAGAGGCTGGTGCAGACAGAGGATGGGTGGATTCGCTGTCGCAGACAGAGGAAGGTCAGAAAGACTAGCACGGTGAAAGGGAAGAAAGGATGGGCAGAAAGGCTGGCACTCAGAGGATTGACAGAAAGGTTGGCATCTACAGAGGAAGGTCAGAAAGGTAACAGAAAAGTTGGCATCTACAGAGGAAGGTCAGAAAGGCTGGCACAGCAGAAGGGAAGAGAGGCTGACACAGAGGAGAGGATAAAAGCAGAAGGCTGACACAGAGGAGAGGATAAAAGTAGAAGGCTGACACAGAGGAGAGGATAAAAGTAGAAGGCTGGCACAGAGGAGAGGATAAAAGCAGAAGGCTGACACAGAGGAGAGGATAAAAGTAGAAGGCTGGCACAGAGGAGAGGATAAAAGCAGAAGGCTGGCCCAGAGGAGAGGATAAAAGCAGAAGGCTGGCACAGAGAGAATCTGTGAGAAAGGTGCAGAGAGAATCTGGCATGGGCAGTATCAAAAAAAGAGAGATTTAAATTAAAAAAAGTACAGGAAGAAACATACATGTTACAGGAGAAACTGATAAGAGATCAGTGACAGGACAAGGGCAGAGAGGCTGGAGCAGAGAGGACAAGGGCAGAGAGGCTGGCGCAGACAGGATCAAGCGCAGAGAGGCTGGTGTAGCAGAACGGAAGAAAGGCTGGTGCAGACTGAGGAAGGAGAGAAAGGCTGTTGCGGACAGGATAAGCAGAAATACTGCTGCAGATACAGGGTAGAGAGGCTGGTGCAGACAGAGGATGGGTGGATTCGCTGTCGCAGACAGAGGAAGGTCAGAAAGACTAGCACGGTGAAAGGGAAGAAAGGATGGGCAGAAAGGCTGGCACTCAGAGGATTGAAAGAAAGGTTGGCATCTACAGAGGAAGGTCAGAAAGGTAACAGAAAAGTTGGCATCTACAGAGGAAGGTCAGAAAGGCTGGCAGAGCAGAAGGGAAGAGAGGCTGACACAGAGGAGAGGATAAAAGCAGAAGGCTGACACAGAGGAGAGGATAAAAGCAGAAGGCTGACACAGAGGAGAGGATAAAAGTAGAAGGCTGACACAGAGGAGAGGATAAAAGTAGAAGGCTGACACAGAGGAGAGGATAAAAGTAGAAGGCTGGCACAGAGGAGAGGATAAAAGTAGAAGGCTGGCACAGAGGAGAGGATAAAAGCAGAAGGCTGACACAGAGGAGAGGATAAAAGTAGAAGGCTGACACAGAGGAGAGGATAAAAGTAGAAGGCTGGCACAGAGGAGAGGATAAAAGCAGAAGGCTGACACAGAGGAGAGGATAAAAGTAGAAGGCTGGCACAGAGGAGAGGATAAAAGCAGAAGGCTGGCCCAGAGGAGAGGATAAAAGCAGAAGGCTGGCACAGAGAGAATCTGTGAGAAAGGTGCAGAGAGAATCTGGCATGGGCAGTATCAAAAAAAGAGAGATTTAAATTAAAAAAAGTACAGGAAGAAACATACATGTTACAGGAGAAACTGATAAGAGATCAGTGACAGGACAAGGGCAGAGAGGCTGGAGCAGAGAGGACAAGGGCAGAGAGGCTGGCGCAGACAGGATCAAGCGCAGAGAGGCTGGTGTAGCAGAACGGAAGAAAGGCTGGTGCAGACTGAGGAAGGAGAGAAAGGCTGTTGCGGACAGGATAAGCAGAAATACTGCTGCAGATACAGGGTAGAGAGGCTGGTGCAGACAGAGGATGGGTGGATTCGCTGTCGCAGACAGAGGAAGGTCAGAAAGACTAGCACGGTGAAAGGGAAGAAAGGATGGGCAGAAAGGCTGGCACTCAGAGGATTGAAAGAAAGGTTGGCATCTACAGAGGAAGGTCAGAAAGGTAACAGAAAAGTTGGCATCTACAGAGGAAGGTCAGAAAGGCTGGCAGAGCAGAAGGGAAGAGAGGCTGACACAGAGGAGAGGATAAAAGCAGAAGGCTGACACAGAGGAGAGGATAAAAGCAGAAGGCTGACACAGAGGAGAGGATAAAAGTAGAAGGCTGACACAGAGGAGAGGATAAAAGTAGAAGGCTGACACAGAGGAGAGGATAAAAGTAGAAGGCTGGCACAGAGGAGAGGATAAAAGTAGAAGGCTGGCACAGAGGAGAGGATAAAAGCAGAAGGCTGACACAGAGGAGAGGATAAAAGTAGAAGGCTGACACAGAGGAGAGGATAAAAGTAGAAGGCTGGCACAGAGGAGAGGATAAAAGCAGAAGGCTGACACAGAGGAGAGGATAAAAGTAGAAGGCTGGCACAGAGGAGAGGATAAAAGCAGAAGGCTGGCCCAGAGGAGAGGATAAAAGCAGAAGGCTGGCACAGAGAGAATCTGTGAGAAAGGTGCAGAGAGAATCTGGCATGGGCAGTATCAAAAAAAGAGAGATTTAAATTAAAAAAAGTACAGGAAGAAACATACATGTTACAGGAGAAACTGATAAGAGATCAGTGACAGGCAGCAAAGTGTGGTATCCTGGCATGTCACTGTACCTGAGCCAGCTGGACAGTCTTTCAGTCTTCTACAGGGCTCACATACTGTAAGCCATCGGGAGCCGCAGCAGCGCAAGACATACTGTATACAGGAAGGGATGGGAAGCGAAGCACGAGACACCTTGTAGAGAAAGAAGGAGCCCGGCCACTGTTGCTAACACACTCAGCACTCAGACAACCTGTCTCCCGGCTGCCCGCTGTGGTGTACAGCTCAAATTTAGGAGGGAAGGGGAATGGGACTGAGGCACTGGGCACTTCCGGTGTGCAGGGGCGTCCTGCACCTGCATGCCACGGCAGCTCCGCATCCATACCTGGTGGCATATGTCTAAACTGTGCAACATTGGCGGCAATGTATTGGCGCAGGGGTTGGGAATGTATCGGCGCAGGGGTGTTTCTGGGGACTCAGAAACCTCCCCTGCATGTGCCACTAATTTCTCTAATGTTCAAATTTCAAGATACTGCATTATTATTGTTAATGATGCATATATATTCAGGTAAAATGTGGATCGTTTTACCACATCTTTGAACCTTGATTTAGTACAGCTATTGTTTTTAGACATAATGACAAAGTATCTATTCAGTGATTTATATTTGTTCTAACTGTCAATACATACTGTTGCTGTCATCATTTTTTTGTGTTACCATCAATATTTTGTGATATATTTGTGAAATATTTTCAATAAAAATGGTTTCTTTACAAAAAAAAAACATGTAGGAACAGCCTCACTTATACGGCACTTGTAGCGCATTCATCAAACGTCATTGTCAAGTTCAGAAACTTTGGCTAGGAGTGTGACCAGTCCAGTGACACCTAGCTCCCTTTCTTCTGTTGTACCCGAGCGCCTGCAATCCACACCACCAACACCCTCATCGTCAATTTCCTCCTCGATCAGGCATGACTGACTCCTGTCTTATCCGGGATTTCTCCGGAGGATCCTTGAGTGCTACGTCTACTGATGCTGTTGCTGCTGTTGTTGCTGCTGGGAGTTGATCTTCATCCCAGAAGGGGAGTAGGAACACCACTTGTACTACTGTAACAAAGCAATTGACTGTTCAACAGTACTTTGCGAGGAAGATGAAGTATGACAGCAGTCACTGAGCTGCAAAGCGGATTACTGAGGCCATAACAACTATGCTGGTGTTAGACGTGCATCCAGTATCCGCCATCAGTGCAGTGGGATTTAGACAGATGATGGACGTACTGTGTCCCCGGTACCAAATCCTGTCTAGATTCCACTTTACTAGACAAACAATTCCCAGACTGTACAAGGACATTACAAAAAGTGTCATTAGTGCCCTCAGAAATGCCGTTGTAGCCACTGTCCACTTAACCACAGACATGTGGACAAGTGGAACAGGGCAAACTAAGGACTACATGACTGTGACAGCCCATTGGGTGGATGTATTGCCTTCCGCAGCAGCAACAACAGCAGCGGCACCAGTAGCATCTCACAAATGCCAACTCATTTCTATGCAGGCTACGCTGTGTATCACCGGTTTCAGTAAGAGGCACACCACTGAGAACCTCTTAGAGAAATTGATGGACATCACTGCACAATGGCTTACCCCACTTGGACTCTCCCCGGGATTTGTGATATCTGACAACGCCACCAATATTGTGAGAGCTTTACATCTGGGTGAATTCCAACAAGTCCCATGTTTTGCTCACACAATTAATTTGGTTGTGCAGAATTAAAAAAAAAATGATATGCTGTCAGTGGCCCGCAAAATTTGTGCCCATTTTCGACATTCAGCGACTGCGTGTCGAAGACTGGAGCGCCAGCAAACACTCTTGAACTTTCCTTGCCATCACCTGAATCAAGAGGTAGTAACGAGGTGGAATTCTACTCTCTATATGCTTCAGAGGATGGAGGAGCAGCAAAAGGCCATTCAAGTCTACACATCCACCTATGACATAGGGAAAGGAAAGGGAGTGCACCTGACTCAAGCACAGTGGAAAATGATTTCCGTGTTGCGCAAGGTTCTCAAAACTTTCGAACTTGCCACACGTGAAGTTAGTTTAGATACTGCCAGCTTGAGTCAGGTCATTACCCTCATCCAGGGCCATCTTAACAGCAGTGTAGGCCCCTGGCAAAGCAATGCACTGGGGCCCCTACCCATCCTGCAGTGGTAGGGGTGGGAGGTGCTATCAGCGGCAGCTTTGATGTCTCTCGGGCAGTAGGGGGTGTTTTATCTTCTGCTCAGCATATAGGACCTGGAGCAGTAATTTCTGCTAATTACTCTTTCTCTTACGTCCTAGAGGATGCTGGGGACTCCGTAAGGACCATGGGGATAGACGGGCTCCGCAGGAGACATGGGCACTTTAAGAAAGACTTTAGGTATGGGTGTGCACTGGCTCCTCCCTCTATGCCCCTCCTCCAGACCTCAGTTTGATACTGTGCCCAGAGGAGACTGGGTGCATTACAGGGAGCTCTCCTAAGTTTCCTGTCAGAAAGTATTTTAGTTAGGTTTTTTATTTTCAGGGAGCCTGCTGGCAACAGACTCCCTGCATCGAGGGACTGAGGAGAGAGAAACAGACATACTTCTGTGAGTTTCAAGGCTCTGTTTCTTAGGCTACTGGACACCATTAGCTCCAGAGGGATTGGTACGCAGGTCTCACCCTCGCCGTCCGTCCCAGAGCCGCGCCGCCGTCCTCCTCGCAGAGCCGGAAGATAGAAGCCGGGTGAGTATGAGAAGAAAAGAAGACTTCAGAGGCGGCAGAAGACTTCTTGATCTTCACAGAGGTAACGCACAGCAGTAAAGCTGTGCGCCATTGCTCCCATACACTCACACACGACAGTCACTGTAAGGGTGCAGGGCGCAGGGGGGGCGCCCTGGGCAGCATATAAACCTCTCCTTTGGCAAAAATACATATATACATGTACAGCTGGGCACTGTACATGTATATAAAGAGCCCCCGCCAGTTTTTTTAGATTTTTGAGCGGGACAGAAGCCCGCCGCCGAGGGGGCGGGGCTTCTCCCTCAGCACTCACCAGCGCCATTTTCTCCACAGCACAGCGCTGAGAGGAAGCTCCCCGGACTCTCCCCTGCTTACTCATGGTGACAGAGGGTTTTCAAGAGGGGGGGGGGGGCGCACATAATTGGCGCATATACATATAAAAGGCGCTACTGGGTAAACATTTTGTGTTTCTTCCTGGGTCATATAGCGCTGGGGTGTGTGCTGGCATACTTTCTCTCTGTCTCTCCAAAGGGCCTGGTGGGGAAACTGTCTTCAGATAAGAGTTTCCCTGTGTGTGTGGTGTGTCGGTACGCGTGTGTCGACATGTCTGAGGTAGAAGGCTCGCCTAGGGAGGAGGGGGAGCGTATGAATGTGAGGTCTCCGTCGGCAGCGCCGACACCTGACTAGATGGATATGTGAAATGTTTTAAGTGCTAATGTAAATTTATTGCACAAAACATTAGATAAAGCTGAAGCTAGGGAACAGTCAGGGAGTCAACCCATGTCTGTCCCTATGTCGCCGGGACCTTCGGGGTCTCAAAAGCGCCCACTATCCCAAATAGGAGACACAGATACCGACACGGATTCTGACTCCAGTGTCGACTACGATGATGCAAAGTTACAGCCAAAAGTGTCTAAATGTATTCGTTATATGATTATTGCAATAAAAGAGGTTTTGCATATCACAGAGGAACCCCCAGTCCCTGACACGAGGGTACACATGTATAAGGTGTATAAGGGAAAGAAACCTGAGGTAACTTTTCCCTCCTCACATGAGTTGAACGAATTATGTGAAATAGCTTGGGAATCTCCAGACAAAAAACTGCAGATTCCCAAAAGGATTCTTATGGCGTATCCTTTCCCACCAACGGACAGGATACGGTGGGAATCCTCCCCTAGGGTAGACAAAGCATTGACACAGATAGCGCTGCCATCCCAAGATACGGCTACCCTCAAGGATCCTGCTGACCGCAAGCAGGAGGTTACCTTGAAGTCCATTTACACACATTCTGGTATGTTACTCAGACCGGCAATTGTGTCGGCCTGGTTTGTAGCGCTGTAGCAGCATGGACAGATTCCTTATCAGCGGAAATTGAGACCCTAGATAAGGATACCATTTTATTGACCCTAGGGCATATAAAAGATGCTGTCTTATATATGAGAGATGCTCAAAGAGACATTAGTCTACTGGGTTCCAGAATAAACGCTATGTTTATTTCTGCTAAGCGAGTCTTATGGGCCCGGCAGTGGACAGGTGATGCCGACTCAAAGAGGCATATGGAGGTTTTGCCTTACAAGGGTGAGGAATTGTTTGGGGAAGGTCTCTCAGACCTCGTCTCCACAGCTACGGCAAGTAAATCGAATTTTTTGCCTTATGTTCCCTCACAGCCTAAGAAAGCGCTGTCAAAGTCGAAAATATATTCCAGTACACACACCACATACTAACAACACACACATGGCCGATGCGCGTGCACTTGTTCCGCCGTGCGTGCACATATCCGCAATTTGCATATGGTCGCTCCCGCGGTCCAGCGCGTGGTATGGGTATTTACGGCGGAGTTTGTGAGCGCATAGAGGGTTATCAAAACATTACATATTTAATCCAAATAGTGCACATTGTACACATAGCCCCCCTGCACCACATCAGCAAGTATCAACAGTTTAAATGATTCCAGGACTAAGGGATTCGCCTTTGCATGATAGGAAGGGACAGACTAAGGTTATAAGGTGATGTCTGGTATCCAGCTGTAGGGTATTTTAAGGGTAACATTCCGGTGTTGGTTAGAGGAAGATCGCATGTTCCTGCGTATAGTTATGTGCAGAAGTAGAATATAGATATAAACTGTATTTACTGTATATTATGTATGCGGCGGGAATCCAGAGGAGATCACCCACAAGAGCAGTTGAGAAAGACATCGCCCACCTTTTCCTGTCAACCTATGACCTCTCCTGTAATGTAAAGATGCATCCCTGTGTCCAATGGACAAAGGGATTACAGTACCCATTGTATTGCTTTTGGAAGTAGTGTATAAAAAGCCTGTTGCTGCCTGGCCGGTCAGAAGACTCTTAACGCTATCTACCTGATTAGCGGAGGACTGGACCAGGAAGCGCATGCGAATATTCTCACGTATGTACATTGACTGTAGCCATTTACTCTGTTGTATTGTAGTGTATAAATTGTATTGTTAACCCCCTTCCAGATATATACTCTGTGGTGTCGGAGCCCAGTGTTTAACTACAAATCGGTGTTGTGTCCTCTTTTCCCTGCTAGGGTTTAAAGCGTATTACATTACCTAACTGTATAAGGTTTAAAAGTGTATTGATAAGGTGTGTACGCTCTGCGGGTACTTTGTACCGTCAGCGCTGCATAAGGTTTAAGGTGTAACATCATTGCAGTGCTTTGCTGCATAAGGTTTAGAGTGTAATAATATCATTGCATTGCATTACTAATAAGGTTTAAAGTATATCAAGAGTGTGTGCGCACTGTGTGTACTTTGTACCCCCAGCGCAGCGTTTGTACGCTAAGTCCGTACAAGATACGGGACTCTGTACGTAAATAGCGTACAAAGTACGTAGAGTGCATATTAAGTCTAGCGGCCGCAGCGGCTCCATGGTAAAAGTGTGTTTAAAGGTATAGCTTTATGGTTTAAGATAATATCGACATTATCAGCGCCACATTATCAAATGCAGTCCTTTCGGTCAAATAAAAGCAAAAGAGTATGTGGATCGTCCTTTCTTGCCAGAGGTAAGGGCAGAGGAAAAAAGCTGCACAACACAACTAGTCCCCAGGAACAGAAGTCCTCCCCGGCCTCTGCAAAATCTACCGCATGACGCTGGGGCTCCGCTGAGGGAGTCCGCCCCAATGGGGGCACGTCTTCGACTTTTCAACCACATCTGGTTTCACTCACAGGTGGATCCCTGGGCAATGGAAATTGTTTCTCAGGGATACAAGCTGAAATTCGAAGAGGTGCCTCCTCGCCGGTTTTTCAAATCGGCTCTACCGACTTCTCCCCTAGAAAGGGAGATAGTGTTAAATGCTATTCACAAATTGTGTCTTCAACAAGTGGTGGTCGAGGTTCCCCTGCTTCAAAGAGGGAAGGGATACGACTCAACTCTGTTTGTAGTCCCGAAACTGGACGGGTCGGTCAGACCCATTTTGAATTTAAAATCCCTGAACCTATACTTAAAGCGGTTCAAGTTCAAGATGGAATCGCTCAGAGCGGTCATCGCCAGCCTGGAAGGGGGGGATTTTATGGTATCTCTGGACATAAAGGATGCATACCTTCATGTTCCCATTTATCCACCTCACCAGGCGTACCTGAGATTTGCGGTACAGGATTGTCATTACCAATTTCAGACGTTGCCGTTTGGGCTTTCCACGGCCCTGAGGATTTTCACCAAGGTAATGGCGGAAATTATGGTGCTCCTGCGCAAGCAGGGTGTCACAATTATCCCATACTTGGACGATCTCCTCATAAAAGCGAGACCACGAGAGAAGTTACTGAACAGCGTGTCAATTTCACTGAAGGTGTTACAGCAACACGGCTGGATTCTCAATATCCCGAAGTCGCAGCTGGTTCCTACGACTCGTCTGACCTTCTTGGGCATGATTCTGGACACAGACCAGAAAAGGGTTTTTCTTCTAATAGAAAAAGCTCAGGAACTCATGACTCTAGTCAAGAACCTATTGAAGCCAAAACAAGTGTCAGTACATCATTGTACTCATGTCCTGGGAAAGATGGTGGCAACATACGAAGCCATTCCCTTCGGCAGGTTCCATGCAAGGACTTTCCAATGGGACCTATTGGACAAGTGGTCCGGGTCACATCTACAAATTCATCAGCTGATCACCCTGTCCCCCAGAGCCAGGGTATCTCTCCTGTGGTGGCTGCAGAGTGCTCACCTTTTAGAAGGCCGCAGGTTCGGCATTCAGGACTGGATCCTGGTGATCATGGACGCGAGCCTCAGAGGGTGGGGTGCAGTCACACAGGGAAGAAACTTCCAAGGACTTTGGACAAGTCAAGAGACTTGTCTTCACATCAACATCCTGGAACTGAGGGCCATATACAACGCCCTACATCAAGCGGAGAACTTACTTTGCGACCAACCACTTCTGATCCAGTCAGACAACATTACCGCAGTGGCTCATGTAAACCGCCAAGGCAGCACAAGGAGCAGAGTGGCAATAGCGGAAGCCACCAGGATTCTTCGCTGGGTGGAAAATCATGTAAGCGCACTGTCAGCAGTGTTCATTCCGGGAGTGGACAACTGGGAAGCAGACTTCCTCAGCAGACACGACCTGCATCCAGGAGAGTAGGGACTTCATCAGGAAGTCTTCGCACAGATTGCAAGTCAGTGGGGACTGCCCCAGATAGACATGATGGCGTCCCGCCTCAACAAAAAGCTACAGAGGTATTGCGCCAGATCAAAAGACCCTCAGGCGGTAGCAGTAGACGCCCTAGTTACACCGTGAGTGTTCCAGTCGGTCTATGTGTTTGCTCCTCTTCCTCTCATACCTAAGGTGTTAAGAATAATAAGAAAAAGAGGAGTGAGAACAATTCTCATTGTTCCAGATTGGCCACGAAGGGCCTGGTATCCGGATCAGCTGGAAATGCTCACGGGAGATCCGTGGCCTCTTCCTCTGCGACAGGACCTGTTGCAACAGGGGCCCTGTCTGTTCCAAGACTTACTGCGGCTGCGTTTGACGGCATGGCGGTTGAACGCCGGATCCTAGCGGAAAAGGGCATTCTGGATGAGGTCATTCCTACTCTGATAAAGGCTAGGAAAGATGTGACAGCGAAACATTATCACCGGATATGGCGAAAATATGTTTCTTGGTGTGAGGCCAGGAATGCTCCTACGGAAGAATTCCATCTGGGCCGTTTCCTTCACTTCCTACAGACTGGAGTGAATTTGGGCCTAAAATTAGGCTCCATTAAGGTTCAGATTTCGGCCTTATCCATTTTCTTTCAAAAAGAATTGGCTTCTCTCCCAGAAGTACAGACTTTTGTGAAGGGAGTGCTGCATATTCAGCCTACTTTTATACCTCCGGTGGCGCCTTGGGACCTTAACGTGGTGTTGAGTTTCCTTCAGTCGCACTGGTTTGAACCACTTCAAACAGTGGAGTTAAAATATCTCACTTGGAAGGTGGTCATGTTATTAGCCTTGGCTTCGGCTAGGCGAGTGTCGGAATTGGCGGCTTTGTCTCATAAAAGCCCCTATCTGGTTTTCCATATGGATAGGGCGGATTTGCAGACCCGTCCTCAGTTCTTGCCTAAGGTGGTGTCATCTTTTCATATGAACCAACCTATTGTGGTGCCTGTGGCTACGCGAGACTTGGAGGATTCCGAGTCCCTTGATGTAGTCAGGGCTTTGAAAATTTACGTGGCCAGAACGGCTAGAGTCAGAAAAACAGAAGCACTGTTTGTCCTATATGCAGGCGCCCCTGCTTCAAAGCAGACTACTGCTCGCTGGATCTGTAACACGATTCAGCAGGCGCATTCTACGGCTGGATTGCCGTTACCAAAATCGGTCAAGGCCCATTCCACTAGGAAGGTGGGCTCCTCTTGGGCGGCTGCCCGAGGGGTCTCGGCACTACAACTGTGCCGAGCTGCTACTTGGTCGGGTTCAAACACCTTTGCAAAGTTCTATAAGTTTGATACCCTGGCTGAGGAGGACCTCGTGTTTGCTCAATCGGTGCTGCAGAGTCATCCGCACTCTCCCGCCCGTTTGGGAGCTTTGGTATAATCCCCATGGTCCTTACGGAGTCCCCAGCATCCTCTAGGACGTAAGAGAAAATAAGATTTTAAACCTACCGGTAAATCTTTTTCTCGTAGTCCGTAGAGGATGCTGGGCGCCCGTCCCAAGTGCGGACTACTTCTGCGAGACTTGTACATAGTTTTGCTTACATAAGGGTTATGTTATAGTTTCATCAGTTTTGGACTGATGCTATGTTGTTTTTTCATACTGTTAACTGTTTAGTGGATACACAAGTTATACGGTGTGATTGGTGTGGCTGGTATGAATCTTGCCCTTGGATTAACAAAAATCCTTTCCTCGTACTGTCCGTCTCCTCTGGGCACAGTTTCTCTAACTGAGGTCTGGAGAAGGGGCATAGAGGGAGGAGCCAGTACACACCCATACCTAAAGTCTTTCTTAAAGTGCCCATGTCTCCTGCGGAGCCCGTCTATCCCCATGGTCCTTACGGAGTCCCCAGCATCCTCTACGGACTACGAGAAAAAGATTTACAGGTAGGTTTAAAATCTTATTTTTACTGCACAGATGGTGGGAGATGGGGCGGGAGGGAGAACACTAAACTGTAGAAGGGGGTGTGGAGCTGAATGAAGGGGCCCCCGGCATATGACTTCCAGGGTGGTAAGGGGTGTTTAATAAGTAAGGGAGGGGTGGATAGTGGAGTGGGCTTAATATTCATCATTTTCTGGTGGGTGGGCAGCTTGCTTGACTGCAAATATATCCTGTTCCTGGAAATAGATTTCTTAGCTTTTATGAGATAAACAACTAGAGAGTCCCACCTTTCAGGAGGTATGGGGGACTTGGGGATCAGAGTTCAGGAGCTAGTGTAATCCACCAATGAATATATAAAATTGCACACAAGGCGTGTGGAGCTGGAGCAGGGACCAGCTGCTGGAAGGCTGATTTCTATGGTTATGGGCATAGTAGAGACAAGCTACCAGTATCCACCAAAAGGGGAGAGTCCCAACTTTTGGAGTATATCCTCAGAAGAACTCTAAATCAGACAGAACCCGAGATATCTGGCTGGGAAGAGCAAATGACAGGCTCGGATGGGGACCACTGCTATGAAGTCAGATATCTTAGGTTTCCCAGGGCCAATTTTCAAACATCTAGTACCCCTGGAAAAAGGTGACCCTCAGCTATCAGACTAGGGCCCTTAGACTCCTGGGGCCCTTGGGCAAGTGCCCATTTAGCCCATATGAAAAGACGGCCCTGCCCTCATCAAGCTTTTGCAAAAGCAGCTGCAGAACGTGAAGGAGGAGCTGAAATAGAGCGATTCTGCTAAGTATGTCGATCTTGTGGATGAAGCCCTTAAATTCGCTTTGCCAGGATTCAAGGGTGGTCAACCTGCTGAAATCAGAGCACTACATTTGAACCACCGTACTTGATCCAAGGTTTAAAGCCTACGTTGTATCTTTGTTTCCGGCAGACACAAATCTACAGAGGTGCAAAGACCTGCTGGTGGGAAAATTGTCAGCTCAAGCGGAATCTGACACGGCAACATCTCCTCCTTTATTTTCTCCAGCAACTGCAGCTGCGAGGAAAAAAATTAATTTTCCTAAGATCAGTCAGGAACAAGTTTTGACATCTGGTCAGGACTGATGAGCTGCCTACAATTACTGACATTTCCACTGTCAATGCATATGATGCTGTCACCATTGAAAGAATGGTTGACGATTATTTCAGTGATAGCATTCAAACAGGCATGTCAGACAGTCCGTTTCAGTACTGGCTGAATAAAGAGGCCATTTGGAGGCCCTTGCACAAACTGGCTTTGTTTCACTTAAGTTGCCCACCCTGCAGTGTGTACTCAGAAAAAGTTTTTAGCGCAGCTGGGAACCTTGTCAGCGATCGGTGTAGGAGTTTACTTCTTATTGTGAGCTGTGAGGTGTTCAGAATAGATTGAAAATTAGTGGAAATTAATGTTATTGATGTTAATAATACTGTAGGAACAAAAACACCTCTAAATTCTGTGATTTTAGCTGTTTTTTCGAAAGAAAATCCAGATCCAAAACCAAAACCCACAAAGGGTGGTTTTGTCAAAACCAATCCAGATCTAAAACACGAAGGAGATCCAGATACAAAACCAAAACACAAAACCTGAAAAATGGCCCGATGCACACCCCTACATTCTTTTTTTGTTTCTTTTTTGCTTTGCTTTTACTTGCACTTTCTGCATATGCCCCAACCTCAGGAGTGCAGGTGAAGCAGTTCCTGCAAATTTCAGGTTGGGTAATTTTGTTATTACAGTATATTAGGGTATGTTGCTCTTCTAATATAATACTTCAAAAGTGTATACAGATGTGCTGTGATATGGTCTGCGTCTGCCATTAGTGAATATTACATTCCTAACCTAATCTTCACTTTTTAGCTATATATGTCATTTGTAATATCAGAAAGAAATATGTTGACATAGATCTATAATGTTATATCACACTTTTTTTATACAGATGTCTATGTAATTTCAACTCTTGAGAATATACTGTAGTATGTAGTATGTTTTTAATAAACCTAAAAGTGTTTATTTTTGAAGACAACTAAAAGTTAACATCTGCACGTGTGTGTGTGTGTGTGTGTGTGTGTGTGTGTGTGTGTGTGTGTGTGTGTGCACTTGTTTATATATCCTAACGGGGACAAGGGCCAGACAGCACACCAACACTGGCGGGACCTCCGACATGGTGGGGACCTAAAATGAGGTCCCCATGAGTCTGACCCTGGGAGGTGATGGGGGAGTCATGTCTCAACTACCCAGCATACAATTCTCGCAAGTCCCAGAGAATCACGTTTACCAGACTGGAATGGGTTTCGGTGTGTATGCAATGCAGAGTGTGTTTAAAGCAAACACTTCCCCAGCAGCGCTGTGGAGCATTCCCCGAATAATCTCCGGTGCTGCGGTGCCACCGGGGGGGGGGGGGTTAGGGCGGCCTGCTCGCTCCGCTCCGGTCGGGGGACTTGGCCCGGGGCGGGGGACAGGCGAGGCCCTAACCCTCGCCCTCCCTCGCTCGCCAGCCAGCCAAGTCCCGGCCGGGGACTTGGCCGGAGGCACCCCGTCCGCCCGGCGCGTCAGCGCCTCCGAGCACGGCGGAGCGCGGAAGGGGGGTCCTTCCCTGGTCCGCCCGGGGGCCGACGTGGACTCCCTGGCTGGGCTTAATAGTCGGGGGCGGGTCCACCGGGAGGGGAGGAGGGGCCTCGGGCCGTCTGGACGGGAGCGAGTCCGGGCCTCGCCTCCTGCCCGTCCCCGGCCGGGTCAACCCCCGGTCCGTGCGGCGGCTCCACGGCCTGGGCTTCCCGTCCAGCGGAGGACACCCCTACTCTCGCCTGATCTTCACCCGGCGAGAGCCCGGGCCGCGGAAGCCGGAGAGAGCCCGGGCCGCGGAAGCCGGAGGGAGCCCGGGCTGCGGAGGCCGGCTGGAGCCCGGGTTGCGGAAGCCGGCGAGATCCCTGGCTGTTCTTCTCTTCCATCCATCCGTCCGTTATTTCATTTGCTGTCTGTATGTACGGAGCCTGTGCCGCGGATGCCGGAGGGAGCCCGGGCCGCGGAAGCCGGAGGGAGCCCGGGCCGCGGAAGCCGGAGAGAGCCCGGGCCGCGGAAGCCGGAGGGAGCCCGGGCTGCGGAAGCCGGCTGGAGCCCGGGTTGCGGAAGCCGGCGAGATCCCTGGCTGTTCTTCTCTTCCATCCATCCGTCCGTTATTTCATTTGCTGTCTGTATGTACGGAGCCCGGGCCGCGGAAGCCGGAGGGAGCCAGGGCTGCGGAAGCCGGCGGGTGCCCGGGCTGCGGTAGCCGGCGAGAGCCCGGGCTGTTCTCCTCTTCCATCCTTCCATTATTTCATTTTCTGTCTGTATGTACGGAGCCCGGGCCGCGGAAGCCGGAGGGAGCCCGGGCCGCGGAAGCCGGAGGGAGCCCGGGCTGCGGAAGCCGGCTGGAGCCCGGGCTGCGGAAGCCGGCGAGATCCCTGGCTGTTCTTCTCTTCCATCCATCCGTCCGTTATTTCATTTGCTGTCTGTATGTACGGAGCCCGGGCCGCGGAAGCCGGAGGGAGCCCGGGCTGCGGAAGCCGGCGGGTGCCCGGGCTGCGGTAGCCGGCGAGAGCCCGGGCTGTTCTCCTCTTCCATCCTTCCATTATTTCATTTTCTGTCTGTATGTACGGAGCCCGGGCCGCGGAAGCCGGAGGGAGCCCGGGCCGCGGAAGCCGGAGGGAGCCCGGGCCGCGGAAGCCGGAGGGAGCCCGGGCTGCGGAAGCCGGCTGGAGCCCGGGCTGCGGAAGCCGGCGAGATCCCTGGCTGTTCTTCTCTTCCATCCATCCGTCCGTTATTTCATTTGCTGTCTGTATGTACGGAGCCCGGGCCGCGGAAGCCGGAGGGAGCCCGGGCTGCGGAAGCCGGCGAGAGCCCGGGCTGTTCTTTTTTTTTTTCCCTTTCATTTATTTCCCCCCACCAGGGTGCGCCGACGAGGGGAGACGCCTCCCCGCCGCCGCCGTACCGGACACATCGCAAATTCACAACGGTGGATTATTATTATTATTTTTTTTTTTACGCGGCCAGCAGGGGGCGCCGCGCGCGCGGACTGGCGCTCGTGAACACTGCATTTAAATCGGTGGTGTGTTTTTGTCTTTTGCCTGGTTTTTTTTTAATCTCAATCGTGTATTACCTCGGCTGGCCAGCGGGGGGCGCCGCGGCGGGGCCACGGGCGGACCGGGTACATTTCATCTGTTTGGGGCGAGTGCTTTTTTGAATTTTTTTTATCTTTTAGTCTCGTTCCGTTCTTCCCTTCAACTGGCCTGCGGGGGGCGCCGTGCGCGCGGACCGGCGTCCACCCCTGGCCGCTCCGGGACTTTGCATTCAAATGGGTGGGGTGTTTTTCATTTTTTGCCCTTTTTTTTCACTTCCCCCCTCTCAATCGTGTATTACCTCGGCTGGCCAGCGGGGGGCGCCGCGGCGGGGACACGGGCGGACCGGGTACATTTCATCTGTTTGGGGCGAGTGCTTTTTTGAAATTTTTTTATCTTTTAGTCTCGTTCCATTCTTCCCTTCAACTGGCCTGCGGGGGGCGCCGTGCGCACGGACCGGCGTCCACCCCTGGCCGCTCCGGGACTTTGCATTCAAATGGGTGGGGTGTTTTTCATTTTTTGCCCTTTTTTTTCACTCCCCCCCTCTCAATCGTGTATTACCTCGGCTGGCCAGCGGGGGGCGCCGCGGCGGGGACACGGGGGAGGGTTCATCCGGGCGGACCGGGTACCTTTCGTCTGTTTGGGGCGAGTGCTTTTTTGAAATTTTTTTCATTTTATTTTTGTCATCCCTTCGACCGGCCAGCGGGGGGTGCCGCGCGCGCGGACCGGCGGAGCCCGGGGCCCTGCGTCCCACTTACTTTCGCCCGACGGGAATCGTTTCTTTTGTTTTTATCCGAGAGGACACACGGAATCTGCACCCCCCGCAGTGGCGTCAGGCGGCCACCGGGGGGCGCCGCGGCGGGGATCGGGGGGGGGCGCCCGGGAGCCGCCTGCCCGTCCGCTGGGCCAAGGGGGCCGGGGCGGGTCACGCGCCGCCGTTCCCCCCCGATCGTCTCGCTCCGAGCCGCCTCTGGCCACCGGGGGGCGCCGTCGGGTGGCGCGGGGGCGCCCCCGCCGCCCGCCGCCTCCCCCCGCACGCGTCGGGCCTCCCCCCGGGCCCCCGCGGGCCGGGGGACGCGGCCGGCGAGCGTCGGACTCCAGCGCGGAAGTGTCGCGGATGAGTGCGGACCGGGGCGCCCGCGGCCCAGCGGCACTTCCAGGGGCTCGGGGAGGAGATGGTTGAAGCCTGGGTGAAGCGCGCCCTCGGCCGTCCGTGTCGCTACCCGCCGGAGAACACCTCCGCCGGATCAGTAGGTACCAACGAGGCGAGCGAGAGAGCCGGGACTCTGTCCGGGGCCGAAAAGCCTGTTTCCCTGGAGCTTTTGCGAAAGGACCCGTGACAGAAGATGCGCGGAGCTCAGAGATCAGCATGGGCAGGGCCTTCTTGCATCCGATTTTGCCCAGGCA
The DNA here is from genome assembly GCF_028390025.1 of Pseudophryne corroboree. Lineage (NCBI taxonomy): Eukaryota > Metazoa > Chordata > Amphibia > Anura > Myobatrachidae > Pseudophryne > Pseudophryne corroboree. The sequence continues at coordinate 977,635,234 of NC_086444.1, read as the reverse complement.
GGGCTCCAGGAACCGGGTTACAAAAAGCAAAAAGCCCTGGAGCTCAAACGAAAGGTTTAGTGACAAGATAGCCGTGGAGCTCCGATAACAGCATGGCAGGACCAGGATGGGGCCTATAAAGGGTCCACGGCGGGCATCCGTTGGAGCCCGACGTACGGGCCGGGCACGTCTCCTTCTCCCCCGGAGGCAGCGCCCCCCAGCGGGCCAAATCGGGTACTGCAATTTGTGGAAGTTTCGCAGATGAGTGCGGACCGGTGTGCCTCAGGCTGGGAGGCACTTCCAAGGCCTCGGAGAAAAATTGCAGGGCGCGCCGCAAAAGTGTCGCGCGCGCCTCCCGTCCCACTACGTCCGAGAGGACCCCCTGAGCGAGATTTACAGGTGGCGGATGGATTACGGTATGGAAACAGTGAACCAAATGATTTTTGGAGCTCCGGCGAATGGGTTTGTGAGAGGATAGCTGTGGAGCTCCGATATCAGCATGGGCAGGACCATCTCCCCGATGGGGCCTATAAAGGGTCAAGATGGGTGTCCGTTGGAGCCCGACGTACGGCCTGGGCACGTCTCCTTCTCCCCCGGAGGCAGCGCCCCCCAGCGGGCCAAATCGGGTACTGCAATTTGTGGAAGTTTCGGCGATGAGTGCGGACAGGTGTTCCTCAGGCTGGGAGGCACTTCCAAGGCATCGGAGAAAAATTGCAGGGCGCACCGCGAAAGTGTCGCGCGCGCCTCCCGTCCCACGACGTCCGAGAGGACCCCCTGAGCGAGATTTACAGGTGGCGGATGGATTACGGTATGGAAACAGTGAACCGAATGAAAATTGCTCTTTTCTTTCAGCAACCCGATCGATGTGGCACCCCGCGCCCCGGCGGGGAGGGACGATCGCTCGGCCGGAACCCAGGGGTCTCGGCCGGCTCAAGGCGAACCCGACCCTCCCTCTGCCCACGGCGCGCCCGGAACCTCTCGGCCCGGAGAGGGCGTCCGGTCCCCAGGCGTCCGCCCGATCGCTCCGGTTTCCGGAGCCGGGCGGGCCCCGCACCCGTACCCCGTGCGGCGCGGTCTGCTCCGTCCGCCGGCACCCGCAGGCGTCTGATGCCGCCAGGGGTGCCGGGGAAGCGTCCCCCTCGCCCAGCGAAGGGCGCTCGCCCCCGGACCCCGGCGGAGCACACGATTTCCCAGGAACCGAATGAGCGTCGCATCGAGATCCGAGGACGCGGCCAGCCCCGATGGCCGCTCCTTGCAGCCCCAGGAGAGGGCCCTGCGCGCCGCCCCCGCTCCGGCGAGGCGGTCGCACGGAAGGGTTTGCCTGCCGGACCTCCCCCGCCGTGGACGGGAGGGCCGGACGGGGCGGAGGTCAGAGCGCGAGAGAGCGCGGGAGAGGAGCCGAGTCTGGCGGCAGGGCGAGAGAGAAGCGCAGACTCGGAGCGAGACCGTCCAGGAGACGCAGGGAGAGCGGGAGGTGCTTTTCGGAGGGAGCCGGCGGAAGCCGCGTTCGCCCGTGCGCCAGACGGTGGCACCCCGGAAGGGCGATGGAGCCTCGCGAGGTGGAACTTCTTTACACCCTTTCACCCCCCCGGGACCAGATGAAACCCGTCAGGTGTAGATCGGGATGAGGTGGGGCTGGGGGCAGTTGCTGCCGTCCCAGCGAAAAAAAACATCCCCCAGGACGGCTTGCACAGGTTTCCTATCGAACGGGTTGTCGGGTGAGGAGAAAACAGGCGAAATCTAGCGTGGTGATGTTGCCCCTCCCCGGGGTGTCCGCCCGACGGTGCGGTGGCGGCCGGGCCCCGCCGTCCACTCTGACTCCGAGCTTCCCAATCGGCCCTGACCGGGGACGGCCGTCCTCCTCCTCCCGTCCCCATATTTTCCGAGTGCCCGCTCGGCTCGAGACCCGCCCCGGTCCGCCCTGCCGTGCGTCGGTGGATGGAGCCCGGTCCGGCGGACCCTCCGCTTTCGAGACGGCGCGCGCCGCGGCCCCCGATGTTCGGGCGCGCGCCGGCCGATACCGAGAGCTACCTGGTTGATCCTGCCAGTAGCATATGCTTGTCTCAAAGATTAAGCCATGCACGTATAAGTACACACGGCCGGTACAGTGAAACTGCGAATGGCTCATTAAATCAGTTATGGTTCCTTTGATCGCTCGACCCCGTTACTTGGATAACTGTGGTAATTCTAGAGCTAATACATGCCGACGAGCGCTGACCCCCAGGGATGCGTGCATTTATCAGTCCAAGACCAATCCGGGGGTTCCCGGCGGGTCGGCCCCGGCCTCCCGCCGCCCCCGGCCTCTCTGGCGACTCTAGATAACCTCGGGCCGATCGCACGTCCCCGTGACGGCGACGACGCATTCGGATGTCTGCCCTATCAACTTTCGATGGTACTTTCTGCGCCTACCATGGTGACCACGGGTAACGGGGAATCAGGGTTCGATTCCGGAGAGGGAGCCTGAGAAACGGCTACCACATCCAAGGAAGGCAGCAGGCGCGCAAATTACCCACTCCCGACTCGGGGAGGTAGTGACGAAAAATAACAATACAGGACTCTTTCGAGGCCCTGTAATTGGAATGAGTACACTTTAAATCCTTTAACGAGGACCCATTGGAGGGCAAGTCTGGTGCCAGCAGCTGCGGTGAGGTGTGAGAGGAGCTCTTCAAATCAGTGTGGAAAAGCCTGTTTGGAGCATTTTTTGGGGGGCCACCCCAGTGGAAATGGACTCCCCAGGGGGAGAGGAGTTGGAGGAGCCCCTGGATATGTCCTTAAATCCAGGGAAAAGTGTGGAAAAGCAGGATAAAGTCTGCAACAAGCCTGTGCCTGATGCTGCTGCAGTGTGTCCCAAAATGGCAGCCGTGGATTTAACAGATATGAAACTGTGTTTGGAGGAGTCTATCTCCGTGGGCCAAGGGACTATCGGGCTGAAAATTCACACGAGTGAAGTTCCAACACATCTGAACAAGCCTACCAAGTTTCATGCAATTCTGCCTAGTGGAAGGCAGTTAATTCCCCCGTGCAAGTTGCCCCCCCCCCTGGCGTCGTCTGTGCAGCTTAAGGAGGATTTGCAGCCAGAGACTAGTGCTGGTTCCCAGCCCCCCCTGACAGCCGTGGGTGACGTGAGTACCATGTTTGGGGCTGTGGGGGGACAGGACTGTGAGGGGCAAGCTGTTCATGTGCCTATTTCATCTACACCTGCGGGTCCTGCTTCTAAAATGGAGGCAGCAGGTGTGTCTGGTGGGGGTCTGGAGTGTGTTACTGGGGACTTGGTCGATAGTGCTGCCCCTGACATAGTGGACCCTGTGTTAAGGATGGTGGCTGCAGGCGCTCTGCCAGGTGCTACTGGCATCTCTGTTCTAGCCCCCTCTGTGGCTGCAAGTGTTCTGCCATCTGTGGCTGAAGGTGCTGGGGGTCCTGGCGATTTGGATTCAAATGCTGAAAGTACAGTGATGGATGTCTCTATGTCCCCAGTTGTTCAGATGGTGGATGTTGCTGGAGCTGATATATGTAGTGCTGCCTGCATTGAAGAAAGATCTGCTGAGTCTATGTGTGTGGAGCTTGCTGCATATGGGGACATTCCGCAAGAGAAGGTGGGGGTGACCCTTGGGGGGGATCTGCAGTCCTCTGGATCTGACGGGGTGCCAAGCAGGGACCGTGGCGCGGCTGAGTTTGCGGTGCAGGATTTAGCGCTGCAGTGTCAAGAGGAGCCTGACATGCTTGTGGAAGTTTCTGCGCCTGCTGTGGATGGTGATGTCAGTCCATCGGGTGAGACCTCGGAGTGTTGTCCTTCACCGCCAATGCAGTCAGGGATGGCCATGTCACATGTGCCTGATGCGTCGCAAGGTGTGGCGGACCCATCGAGCGCAGAGGCTTCGGTAGCCGAGCTTGAGGCGGAAATTGCAAGACTTACGAGGGTAGTTGCGGCGAAGAGAAAGAAGCGTAATACTTCCTACAGTAGGGACAGGCCTGCCATTACCAAAGACTTGGAGGAGATTGAGGAGAAGTTGCGGAGTAAGCAGTGTCTCCTTGAGTCTGTGGTGGCTGCTATTAAAGCAAAGTCAACGGAGGTGGCTCTGAGTGTGGACATGCCGCCTAACATGGTGGCTCAGGACATTGAGGTGGTGGAGGTGGTGGAGGGGGAGCACCCCTTCTACGCTCAGATTCGGGTGTTGGAGGAAGAGTTACCTGAGAAAGAACTATTGTGTGAGACTGTTGCTTTAAGGCCTTGCAGCGTTGTGATGACCCCTCTGGAGTTAGAGAGGGTCTCTGATATTTCTGCTGTTAAAGGGAAGGAGGTGCCACCGTCGAAGCCATCTGCGGTGGGTACTGAGGATGTTCCCCCAGCAGCTGATGGAATTTTGTCCAATGGTGTAACTAAGAATGTTTGCAGTGTGGTCAGTGATAGGTTGGCCCAAGGTCTGCCAGCTCTGAATAAGGAGGTGCTGGGTGTTCAGGAGATGGCTGTAGTGGACTCAATATATGGGAGTCTGGAGATTCCGCTTAGAGCCAGACCAGCTCTGGCACTGTTGGCGGAGCAACAGAAGAAAGTGGTTGCGCAGGGGCAAGCCTTAGGTCGGTCTGTTGGTGGTGGTGGTGTTCTTGCTTCCTCTAGTGGTGTTGGTGGTGGTATACCGATGCAAGGTGGTGGTGGTAAATCGGTGCAAGGTGCGGTGGTGGCTCCGGTGGTGGCTCCGGTGGTGGTCTCAGGATCAGATAACTCCTATGCCAAGGTGGTGACGGATGTGCCTGGTGGCAGGTCTAGGATTGCACCGGTCTCTAGTGGTGGTGGGCAGCCTGTGAAGCGCCGCAATGCGGTGCAGCTCAAGTGGATGGGTGAAGGTACCCCCCCATCTCGTACTGACTTTCTAATAGAATTCTTCAAGATGGGCTTTAAGGCGGATGATCTTTTCGCTTGCATTCATCCGGTGGGAACACCGGATTTTGATCTCAGTTTCATGACCTATAACGGTCTACAGATGTTCTGGTCCCACTGGCCAGTCTATAAAAATTTGACGTATTGGTGCAAGTTCAAGGCATTTGCAATCACCCGTCAGGACACCGTAAAGATAACAATTTTGGTCAGAAACGAGTCAATAAGTGTGGTTGATCTAACTTTTTGGTTATTGCGATATGTTGACTCCTTGCAGACCCCCCTGGTCAAGGCCCCTGGGTCGTTGGAGGTGTGGGGCGGTGCTTGGGAGGCCAAAGTTCGGTTGAGACATGCGGTCCATGTCCCGTCGGCCGCCTACATTGGCAGGGACCGGATTCAGTGTTTTTACCCGGGTCAGCCTCGCATGTGTCACAGATGTGGTGATTTTCGCCACATTAGCAAGGACTGCCCCGCGCAAAAATGCTCCAAGTGCAATGGTGTGGGTCATTTGGCGAGGGACTGCGAGGGCATTATTTGCAATTTGTGTGGTGTGGAGGGTCACCCATTCAGCCGTTGCCCCTCGGCTTTCCATAATACAGCGCAGGATGAGGAGCTGGTGGAGGTGACCAGGAGAGCAGAAGTGGAGGTTGGTCGGGTTGGTGTCCTTCCCCCCCTTCCTGTGGTGGTACCAATAGAGGTGGCTGAGGTTGCAAAGGTTAGCGGTATAGATTCAGTGCAGACTCCCGGTGGCAGTGTTGAAATGGAACCTCTGGGCCAGGGTGTTCCAAAGGTGCAGGTGGTGGTGGAGGAGCCTTTCCAGTTGGTGGTGAAGGGGAAAGGTGGTGCTAAAAAGCACAAGGGGTCAGAGGGTCTCGTCTTATCGAACAGGTTCAATGCTTTGACCTCTGAGGATGAGGCGGATGGTGAGATAGTGAGAACCGAGAATGGTGACCTGGTCCTGCAGCAGAGAGTTATGCGTAGGCGCAGGGTCAAAGTGAAAGGATCATCCCCTTACCGTGATGATATGGTGCAGGGTGGTAAGGGCAAGGGGAAAGGGAAGGGGAAGAAGGACGTAGATGGCCCAGGTATTTCACGTGAGGATTTCATGGTGGGTGGCAGAAGGGCTCAGTCAGCAAACCTAACAGTGGAGAGCATGGCTCCGACTTTAGGGCAAAGCTCTTTGGGGGTAGCGGTCCCTTCCCCTGTGCCTGTCGTGCGGGGCAGGATCCCAGAGGCTCGGGTGGCTCAGAGTATGGTCTCTCATGCATTGGTGGTTGGAGGTGCATCCTCTGTGGTTGCTTTTCCTGACCCCTTGGTTTTGCCTGCACCTGATCCTCCTGATCCGCAACCCCTTCAGGTGCTTAAGGTTGCCTCTGGTCAAACAGGGGTGTCAGATGTTAGTGTGGTGCCCTGTTCGCTTGGCTCCTTTCTTCCGGGCAGTGCCTCCTCTGAGGAAGAGGTGGTCGTGGTGGAGGGGGAGTGCCTGCCGACGGGAATCCGTGCTAAGAGATGGGGTTCCTCAGATGAGGATTCCGAAAGACAGGTAAAGAAGAAGTAAGTTGGGTCCTACTTGCAATAACCCTGAAGGATGGCTCCCCAGCCTATACAGTTTGCTACCATTAATGTAGCTTCTATCTTGTCCGAACGTGCTCGTTATATGGCCTATGATTTTTTCGGCACGGTTGAGGCTGATTTTTTGTTTTTGCAGGAGACAAGGATAGGCGGGCTGGCGGACCTCCACAAGGCAAAGAGTGAGTGGAGGCACGGCCCGTCCTACTGGTCTCTTGCGGCCGAGCCGTACGGTGGGTTGGCGGTGCTTTTTACTGGCATGGTAACCATCAAGCGGGTTATTGAGCTCCAAGTAGGCAGATGTATGATTTTGGATGTTAACTTGAAGGGACATGACCTAAGGCTAATAAATGTCTATGGTCCGCAGTCTAAATGGGATAGGAAATGTCTCTTCAGGGAGATAAAACCATATCTTTTTACGGCCCAGCAAGTGGTTTTTGGCGGTGACTTCAACACTGTCATTAGGCCTAAGGACAGGGGAGGCTCAAAAACTACTCTGGGCTATGATTCCATTTTTCTAGCAAGTATGGTTAGTCAGGCAGGTTTGGTGGATGTACACGTTCGTCATTCACCAGATCTCACGGGTTTCACCTACTTTAGAGGTAGATGCAAGAGTAGGATAGATAGGTTTTTTGTTAAGGAAAGCTCGAAAACTTCGGCACCTGTGCTGAAGGCAGTAGAGTTCTCCGATCACGTTTTCCTGTCTACATCTTTGAACGCTTCGGAAACTCCTCAAAAGGGGCGGGGCCTGTGGCGCCTGAACTCTGAGCTCCTGCTGGAGGATGAGGTCAGACAGTCCTTCAGGGACTTCTTTGAAGCCCAGGAGTCTTTATTGGAGGCTGGTTGGAGTAGGTCTGAGTGGTGGGAGGTATGTAAGAAAAGGACTCGCAGTTTTTTTCGTAGCCTCGTAGCTAAACGGAACTTGGTACGTCAGAATACCTATCAGGCTTTGAGAAAGAGATTAGATTTCCTGATCTCTGAGCAGGGAGATGGTGGGGAGATCTCTCGGGTGAAAGCCCAGATGAAGGAGTATCAGTACGACCGGTATGCTTCTTTGGTTCTGGAGAGGGATTACGGGAAATACCACTCGCCGGATCCCTTTCAGAGCTGTAGGAACTCGGTCAGTGCAAAGGAGGTGAGGGGGTTGCGCGATGCTCAGGGTGTCCTTCAGAAAGAGCGGGAGGGCATTCTGGGTGTGGTGCGCTCCTTCTACTCTGACCTTTTGTCTGGGGGGTCGCTTGACAGAGAGAGGATGGATCGATTTCTGAGGGGGACTCCGGGGCTTGAGAGTCACGGCAGTGCGCTTGATGGTTTGGGGAGTGACATAACGGTGGATGAGGTGAGAGTGGCCATTGGTTCTTTGGCAGTTAAAAAATCCCCAGGTCCGGATGGGTTAACCTCCGAGTTTTTTAAAGCTTTTAGCGATTTTTTGGCCCCCCGTCTCACGGAGGTCTTTAATGAATGCCTGGGCGAGGGCTTGCTCCCTCCCTCCATGAGGTCATCTGCCCTTATCTTGCTCTCTAAAGGTAAAGATCCAACCCGCATTGAGAATTGGCGCCCCATCGCTCTTCTCAATGTGGATAGGAAGATTCTGGCAAAAGTCATCTTCAATAGGCTGATGGAAGTTTCCGGGCTGTTGCTTTCCTCTTCTCAGCACTGTACTGTCAAAGGCCGGAGCACCTTTAGTGCTGTCCTTGGCATCCGGGAGGCCATTGAGAGGTGTCGTGCTGACAAGTGGGGAAAGTATCTTCTGGCTTTGGATCAATCGAAGGCCTTTGATAGGGTTAATCACGATTACCTGTGGGCCCTACTGGATTGGTATGGCCTCCCAGTGAGGGTGGTTGATTGGCTGCGTGCTATCTACAGGCAAGCTGAAAGCTTCCCTCTGATCAATGGTTGGATAGGTCCGGCTTTCGCTGTGAGTTCGGGGGTCAGACAGGGCTGCCCGCTGAGTCCCCTCCTATATGTCTTTGCCATTGACCCGTTCGTAAGGAGACTGGAGGGTGATGCGGTAAGGGGGGTCCTGCTGAGCCCGGAATGTCCGTTGAAGGTGGTGGCCTATGCTGACGAT